>NC_086328.1:90646422-90936422 GCF_036172605.1 Pelobates fuscus | reverse complement strand
CAGTTCAAGGGGCAGGCCCACCCTTTAAAGAGGTGCTCGGTGCATGAACCTAGTGCACTGTCTCCCTCTGCTTTTTGAAATCTGCCTGGTAGATTTCAAAATGTGTTACAGGTCCACAGAACCCAGTTTTTCATGGAGGATATGCCCAAAATGCCAGTCTGTTGGCACCTATGCCCAGTGTCCCCACTTAGTACCCGCCATATTGTCTTAACTTGGGAAACGCACAGAGAAAAGAGCAAGATAAAACCAATAAACTACTTTGTAACAATGTAAAATGGGCAGGATGGCACACTGTGTCAGCAGATGCCCCATCCAGTTCCCTGAAAGTCATTAAAGGCACTGTTGGCCGGTGTACTGCACTAGGGTGTAACAGTAAAACTTGTCTCCCTGCTATGTGAGGGGGTCAGAGATATAGGGAAGTCTGGTTGGTTTCAATCTCTCAGCCATAACAGCTCCACAGAATCCACACTGTGCAAAGGAGAAGAAATAGAGAATGGAGATAGACAGAATGTACTTCTAAGGCTTCCTATAGTATATTGCTCCAGGGTAAGAGGGGAGGCACAACTAGGAACCTAAAGACACATGCCCATTGGGTATCTCTAAATGCATAGGCCACCTAATGGGCCCCCTCAGAGAGTGTGGGCCCAAGTTCTGCTGCTGTAAAGAAAGATAAATTGATTTTACAATCCTTATTATAGGTCTGCAATGATTCCTCGTTCCCAACTGCTGTAAGAAACCTCTTTAAGATAGAGGTTTATTCACTAAACACTGAATGCAGCGAACATGACAGCAAATTATTATTAATTCAATACAAGTAGGTGGCCATATCTAGAAGCATAATGCTTTACCTCACAAGGTTGTACTGTCTAAGCATTGTTCTGATGTGGGATTATTTAAAAAACCTTATTGTACTTGTATTCAATTATTGCACTAACTCCATTTTAACTTTATACTGTGACAATCCTCCATTTTGTCCTCCTAACCTGACTTCTTCAATCCTCCATTTTGTCCTCATAACCTAACCTGTTCATTTTAAAACTACCTTACATGACAGAATTTCCCAGCACATCTAATACAATAGAACAAAGACTGTATTTTCTATAAAGACATGATTAACACAGGAATTGCTGACTTTTCCTTAGATTTGCAACATAGTATAGTTTGAAGGCCATGAGAACACAGTAGTAATGAAATGTTCTATTCATAAGAGACCTTGCACCTGGCCACGAGGCCTGAGATCACCGACCGTGTAAAATGACGCTCAAGACCCCTTGTCCCCCACCCGTGTCCAGAACAATCCCACCTCTTGGTGGGTGGACACGGGACTAACCACTTAGTTTTTGAGCCAATTAATAATATTGATAGGTGGACATTAATCCCGACACTTAACAATTAATCCAATTAATGATGTTTATTTGCTGATATTCTAATAATCAATGATGACGTAAAATGTCTCTTAAAAGGACCTGCGCGTCCGCTTTTTAATCACTTGCCAATAAATTTTCTCAAAGTTATTTTAACCTGAACCTTGTGTGTCAGACTTAATTACTTCAGCGTATATACGCAATTTATTTTATTGATTTGGACAGGAACAGATAGACATTTAAACATTTTGGTTTACTGCTAAAAAGTACCATAACAACTTGGCGCCCAACGTGGGGCATCGGGCTATGTCCGGCCGGTGAGCCGTCCTAAGGAAGACAAGGGTGGACGGAGGAATCCAGGGGGAAGGAAAGGAGACTGATCACCTCCAGGTACACGGTAGAGACTTCTGCAGAGCCACCGGTATGTTCCGGCCCCTTTGATTGACCCGTCCACGTGTCTGTGACTGCTTCCCGGGAGGACATCAAAGACAGGTAATATCTTGCCCGGTGTCTCGTTACTCATTTGTTTACCTGCATTTTAGTCTATCTGTTGCCTGGGTGTGTTTGAATTGTGTTTGAATTGTTTGCCTGTTTCCCCATTTTGAGATAAAGGGGGGTGGACCTGTGGATGCGTTCCTGGGGGTCTTCTGTTACCTGTTTTACTCCTTTTAGGAACCACGGTGCTGTGGTTGTAGGGAAAAAGGGGGGTTGACCTGTGGATGCGTTCCTGGGGGTCTTCTTTGCCTGTTTACCTTGTCTTTCATCTTTTTCTACACTTTCTATATAATTATACTATCCACTCCCATTCCTCTTAAAAGAGAAGTGATTGGTCACACACTTCTCACCTCGCTCCAATCCGTGTCTACCACCCCGGGTAGGCGGATTCAGTGACTAGTCTACGTTTTGGGAAGACGCACCTGAGAAAGTCCCACGATTCTCAGGTGGCAGTCGAGCATTGTAGACGTTCCTGTTCAATTTTCCTTCTCTCTCTCTATATCTAGGACGCTGGTATAGGGGTAAAGGGACTATGGGACAGGATTTAGATAAGCCCAGCAAGGGCTGGTTAGCATGTGATTTAGTAGAGAACAGAGAGGGTGAAGAGATGGTTAAAGGTGTTGAAAAGATTGCAAAAGTATGTAAAATTGCTGTACCGACATGTGGAAGATTGCAACCAGAAAGTTGGCGCAAGTTACTAGCAGAAATGAAAGGCAAGCTTACAGATAATGGTTTATTAAAGACTGCCGAAGCATGGTACAGAGTAGCGAAGGCTATTCAGTTAGAAGGTTGGGTTGAAGAAGAGATAAATCACAAAGGTGTGAAATTGTTTGTGTATCATAAAAATTGTGTTGCTGGGGTTTTCCCTCAGCCAGCGCCCCAAAATGGCGCCCAGGGGATGTCTATCCCCAAGGTTCAGTCAGCAATAGGTGATAGCCAGCTGACTATGTTCCCCGCTCCCAATCCTCCCGAATCCCATCCCATCACCTCCCCTGTCTGCCCGGTCCTGAATTCTGATGGATCTTTCTTTACCCCTTCCCCTTCTCTAACGGTCCCATCATCCTCAGCCATCCCCACGCTCCCTTCCATGCCTAATCCTAACATCTCATCTGCCACCTCCTCCCTGCAATCCCTCTCTATGGTTAATCCCCTTCCATCAGCACCCGCCCAACTAACTACCCCTCCCTCCCTTGCTACGACTCCTCTTTCTGCATCCATCCCTACTAATCCCGTCCTGTCTCCTCCCATAACCAGCTCCGCCCCAGTCCAATATCCTACCTCCTTAACCGTACCTGCCCACCCTACTCTTTTGCCCTCCCCTGCCTGGCCCTACCCCTTCCCATATCCCATGGCCCTGCCCTACCCCGGTTACCCTCCCTTTCCCCAAGCCACTCCCCAGGTTCCGGTCATGCCCAGTCCGGCCCAGTCTGCCCCGGAAGTGCCCATATCAAATATGGCCGCCGCTTCTTCCCTTAATCCTGAAGCAACTCCTTTCCCCGCCTCCAATATGGCGGCCCCCAGTTCAGCCCTGATGCCGGTAATCCCCGGTGACTACCTGTCCCCAGGTTATGACTCGCTAGCCACCCCTGCATCTGGGGCTCATTCCCAACCACCGATCCTTTCACCTCACGCGGGCCCTGCACCGCGTAAAAGAGCCAATATCATAGAATTCGATGATGACGAGGAGGACAGGGTGTCCCATGTCTCATCGGAGCTTGCTGCGGGAGCCCCAACTCATCGTTCTATCGATGATCCCTTCGGCCACAAGGGTCGGGGAGAACGGGCCCCTCCTAAGTATGTTGCTTTTAACCCCACTCAAGCTAGTGCTCTGATGAAATCACTCCCTGACCCAGAAAAACAGCCTATGCCCTTCTACCGAGGGATAGTTCAAATTCCAAAGACTTATTCCGCCGCATGGCGTGATCTACTGAGCATTTGTGCTATTAAAGCAGGGGATGCATATTGACCAAGCATGGCCCGACACCTCAGTACAGATCTGCTCAGCAGTGATGTTGATTACCCCTCTGGAGTAACTTTTTGCACCCAATTAAGAGAATGGGCTAAGGACAAACTTGCAGATCAGGCTGCTGGCCTTACTGATGTTATTCAAGATAAAGGAGAATCAGTGGAAAGGTTTCATGCAAGACTGTATCAAATGTTTACAGATTTGGGGTTTGATCTTACTGACAAGATTCATTCACAAATGCTGTCAGGTGCGTTTGTCCAAGGTGTTAAAGACTCTATACGCAAGGGAATCATTGCTGCACGCCCTGAATATAAGGTTGTTCCCCTGGATACCCTACTTTTAGTTGCTAGAGGTTTGGAATCCGCTCAGACCCCAAGAAGACCCACTTCAGCTCCTCTCATGGTATCCCGCTCCACCCCAGTCCCAAGAGGTACTAGACCGGAGGAGGGGGGACATTGTTTTAATTGTGGAGCCAAGGGGCACTTTAGAAGTGATTGTCCAGAACCAAAAAAGGAGCCAAGGGAGCCCAGAAAGTCCTCCAAACCTGCCCCGGCTCCCAAAGCCACCAAACAGGTTCCGATAATTGAGGAACCGGATGATTAGGAAATTGGCAAGCCTGTGTCATTAACCCCTGTTATGGTAGTGTCTACAGGGGATAAGGGAGGGCCACTTGCTACAGTGACTTTACCCATTGAGGGCCAACCAACCACATTTCTTGTTGACACAGGTGCAGCCCGTAGTGTTCTAAGAGAACAAGACCTGCCAGATCCATCTTTCCTGTCTAATATTGATGTCTCTTGTGTTGGAGTGGATGGCCAGCCAAGACATAGCCCTTTAACAACTCCACTACGAGTTGGCTCTAGCCTGCTTGCTCGTTTTGTGGTATCCTCCACTTGCCCAATTAACCTGTTAGGTGCTGATGTTCTCTCCCGCCTGCAAGCATCCATCACCTTCACCCCAGATGGGCAAATAGAAATGACTACACCCCTATCTGAATCAGACACCTCAGCCTTGTGCTCCTTGCCTCTGATGCTGCATTTGGAAAAGCCCCGTGAGAAGGCAGCAGAATTAAGGTCCAATTTCCCAGAGGCATTAAAAACACAGGTGCCCGCCAAGTTATGGTCCTCAGGCCCAGAGGACATAGGTCACCTAAATGTTCCCCCTGTGGTGGTAAAGCTTATTTCAGGAGCTAAGTTACCAAGAAAACCACAATATCCACTAAAACCAGCACAGGCTGCTGCCATTTCTACCCACATCAAGGCACTCTTGGAGAAGGGTGCCCTGGTGAAATGTAAATCTGAATGCAACACCCCATTATTCCCTGTGAAAAAGAAAACTCCAAAAGGTGAGCCAGAGAAGTACAGGATGGTTCAGGATCTCCGTGCGGTCAATGAAGCTACCGTCCTGGACACTCCTCTTGTACCAAATCCCCATACTCTGCTCTCTGGAGTCCCACCATCTGCAAAATTTTTCACAGTCATTGACCTAGCAAATGCTTTTTTCAGTGTCCCACTGGACCCATCCTGCCAATACCTGTTTGCTTTCACTCATGAGATGCAACAGTATACCTGGACTGTCATGCCCCAAGGGGCACAAAATTCACCAAGTCAATTTGCAAAAGCCATGGCCACCATCCTTGACCCATGGCAAGCTGAGCACCCAGAAGTTGTTCTGCTCCAGTATGTGGATGATTTGCTGCTCTGTGGAGATGATATACCCACTACTGAAAAGTGCTCAATTAGTCTGCTTTGTTATTTGGCAGAACAAGGATGCAAAGCTTCGCTCATCAAGCTACAGTTCTGCCAACCCTCAGTAATTTTCCTTGGACATTGCCTATCTCAAGGTACCAGACATCTTACCCGGGACCGGGTGAGAGCTGTCCTGGATATTCCAACTCCAAGGACTTCAAAATCTCTCCATGCCTTCCTAGGCCTCATTTCCTACTGCAGAGCATGGATCCCAGAAGCCTCCCTGCTCATGCAACCTCTCTATGACACACTTAAGTCTGACCCTTTCTGTTTGACTAATGAAGCTCTGGACAATTTCAATGCTCTCAAACGTGCCATTGCTTCTGCTCCTGCCTTGGGCCTACCTGACTACTCAAAACCTTTCAAATTATTTGTCTCTGAAAGACAAGGCCACGCAACAGGAGTTCTCACCCAAACTAATGACTTAAGAGGCCGCCAGAGGCCTATTGGATATTTCTCATGTCAACTGGACATTGTGGCCAGAGGGACTCCTTCCTGTCTCAGGGCTGTTTTTGCTGCAAGAGAGCTCATAGAAAGAACCTCAGACCTGGTCCTTGGCCACCCTCTGGTTGTTTTGGCCCCTCATGATATTTCTGCCATCATCAACCAAGTCCAGCTCAAGCACGTGTCTCCAGCCAGACACCTACGCCTCCAGTGCCATCTTCTTCTACCTGACAATATTTCCATCCAAAGATGTCAAGTTCTTAACCCATCCACTCTTCTTCCACTCCCTGAGGGGGGTATCTATTATGGATTTATCACAGATGAAACCTACATTTACCTGCTTTGTGGATGTATCAAGAAAGTCATGCATCCACATTTGACATTTTATGAAGATGAGAAGCCTCTCTGTGAAGGCCCAGATTACGCCTTCTGTACCATGTGGTACAAACCAGACATTACTCCCGAACCTTGCTATGAAGATGAGCTTTACCACTGGACTGATGTGAAGCTCACTGCTCAAGATTTCTATTGTGACTCTGAAGGCAATAGCATGGTCTTGGTCCAACTACCTCAACAACTTAACTACCTCTACCGCCATTGGGATACTGCTATCCCACATATTCCTGTCACCAAATTGAAGACAAGGTCATGGAATGATCTTGGGCCCATGGCAAAGTTATGGGCCACCATGGATGAAGAACAACTACAGGAAAATGGTATTGTCAAATACCCAACAACTGACCTTCTGGAAGCATGGCCACGCCACTTCCTAGAAAAAGAATTTCAAGATCTGGTCATAGTGAATGATTATGACCCCGAAACACCTCATGACTGTTTTGAACAGATGAAAATGGAGACAGTGCACCTACCAACTGTGCACGAGAATCCATTACTAGATCCAGATTTTACCCTGTTTGTGGACGGCTCAAGATATGCTGATGAAGAAGGAAGATATCATACAGGATATGCCGTAACCACAACAGATGAAGTTATCAAATCATCATCCTTACCGCCAGCAATGTCTGCGCAAGAAGCTGAATTACAGGCTCTGACTTCAGCATGCAAAATTTCCGAAGGAAAACGTGCCAACATCTATACAGATTCAAGATATGCTCTGGGTGTGGCACATGACTTCGGCCTAATTTGGAAGACAAGAGGATTTCTTACCACCGCCGGTACACCAGTCAAGCATAGTACTGCAATCAAAGAGCTAATGGATGCCCTCCTACTCCCTAAAGAAGTGGCCGTTTTGAAGGTAAAGGCCCATGGGAAATTGGATACAGATGAAGCAAAGGGCAACCATTTGGCTGATCAGGCTGCTAAGCTAGCAGCCAGGGATCTGCAGGAAGTGGATGAAGAAGTGTCCGGACAAGAAGAAGAAGAAGAAGTCCCTATTTTTGCTCTGCAAACTCTTCCTACTGATTTGCGAATTTTGCGAGAACAACAAGCTGCAGTCACTCCTGAAGAAATCCAGAAATGGAAAAAGAAAGGAGCTGTCCAAAAGGACGGAGTATATTACAACAACTTCAAATTCTGTCTTCCAAAAAATTTATATCCAGCAGTTGTCCAATGGGCACATGGGCCTGCACACCTGTCAAAGGAATTGATGGCCGCCCTCATACAGAAGTATTATGAAGCACCCGGAATCACAACATTGATCAGCAGCTTCTGTAAGGCCTGTGTCATTTGTGCAAAATGCAATCCAGGAAGACCAATCAAGGTGCCTGCAAAACACCTGGCAAAGCCCATGTACCCCTTCCAGCGAATTCAAATTGACCACATCCAAATGCCCAAGAGTGGGCCCCATGAATATGCACTAGTCATAGTGGACATGTTCTCAGGATGGCCAGAGGCCTACCCAGTGGCCAATATCACTGCAAAAACAACCGCAAGACGCCTACTTACAGAGATAGTATGTAGGTTTGGACTCCCAGAAGTCATTGAAAGTGATCAAGGCCCAGCCTTCACAGCAACAGTGACTAAAGAAATTTGGACTGCTCTAGGGGTGACCCTAGCCTTCCACACCCCTTACCACCCACAAAGTAGTGGTAAAGTAGAGCGCATGAATGGCACTCTAAAAGCCAGAATGTTAAAAATGTCACAAGAAACAAAGATGCCCTGGCCAGAAAGCCTGTCAATAGCTTTATTTAGTGTTAGGCACACACCTAGAGGGAAGCATTCACTGTCCCCATATGAAATTCTATTTGGGACAGCACCCAGACTAGGTTGTTATTATCCGCAGCAGTTACAGCTCCAATCAGATGTTTTAGTAGATTATGTAACTGAACTTGCAAGTGCCTTGAACAAAATACATGCCCAAGTTTTCTCTTCAATTCCAGATCCCGATTTGGATACAGGTACCCATAACCTGCTTCCCGGAGATTGGGTTCTGGTCAAGAAGTTTGTGCGGAAAAATACCCTGGAACCAAGATTTGACGGTCCATTCCAAGTTCTCCTGATTACCGCAACCTCCGTCAAACTGGCCGGCAGGCCAAATTGGATCCACGCTTCCCACTGCAAGAAATCTCCAGCCCCCGAGGAAGCAGATACCGCACAAGCATGTACCTCTGGTACACCTTCTCCTTAATCAGCCTTATAAAGGCCCAACAAGTAGCCATCACCAAAGATATTAGTGGGTATACCTTCTGGTACAATTCATCATGCACCCATGTGGCTACTTACACCTTTGACTATTGTGACATTGTAGAATGCCCGTTCCCCACATCACAAATCCAGAGTATTTACAGAGATATCCCTCATTCAAAAGACCCATATGTTTGTGTAGTTGACAAGCAATGGGGGCACAATTGTAATCATTGGGGGGCGGCGGGATGGAATGCCGGGCCTGCCTGGGGTTACAAACCAAAAAGTGCCTTATCTAAAGTAGATGATCAAGGTAGATCCCTTCTCCAGAGAATGACTTTGAGAAAGCCTGGGGGGGGGTACACCAATGAAATTAATCCTTAACATTGAGCATCCAAGCCCAACGGATGCAGACCAGTATGTGATGGGAATGTATTGGAAAAAGGGTTCCTACCGTAAATTAGGGCATTTCTTCTTAAAAGATATGTGCAACTCTTCTGAGTGGCAAGGGGCCACCCATATGGTCCCTAACCCATTAAAACCTCATATCCAGACCTTTCAAGACATGATGGCCATTGCTAACCCCACCTTTGAAGATACCATGGCCGCTGAAACAGGTTTTAATGATGTAAATTTATGGTTAGAATGGATGAAATATAATGCTAATAAGCATAATAAGACTGCATGCTATGTGTGTGGTGGTGCCCGGCCTCACCTGGGTACTGTACCTCTAATCCTGCCAGTAGATGTAGAGGAATGTGTTTTAAGCCTTTTTGCCTATCACTATGATTTTAACAGGTCCATATGTATTGCATGGACAAAGGAGTATCCTCTCCTAACCAAGGATGTCAAACCCCCAGATGGTATTACCGTGTATAAAGGTAATTACACTTGTTATGCTAATTATGATGGAATTGGTAAATTCTTGGGTAACTTCTCTAAGGGGTATTGTGCTACCTACAGGAGTGTCTCTATGAACTTGTTGCAGTTTCACACCAGGTCATTAGGGGATATCTACTGGTTGTGTGGGGATTTACAGCTGAGATCCAGAATGGACAAGGAGTGGTGGGGGGAGTGTACTTTGGCTAAAGCTATTATGCCTATACATATCATCTCTGACACACACCTAGTCACCCATGAGTCCAGGCACACTAAGGTTAAGCGTGACGCCCCAGTGAAAGGAAGTTTTGATCCTCATGTTTATATTGATGCTATTGGGGTGCCTAGGGGGGTGCCCAATGAATTTAAAGCAAGAGATGAAGTTGCTGCAGGATTTGAATCACTTTTTGCCATAGTTACCACAAACAAGAATTTAAATTGGATAAATTACATTTATTATAATCAACAGCGTTTTGTTAATTATACCAGAGACGCCCTCCAGGGATTGGCCGAACAATTGCAGGCCACATCCCAAATGGCTTTTCAGAATAGAATGGCCCTAGATATGATCTTAGCCGAAAAAGGAGGGGTTTGTAAAATTTTGCCCGACACCTTGACATGTTGTACCTATATCCCAGAAAACACAGGCCCTAATGGTAAAGTTACATTAGCCATAGAGAAATTAAATGACCTGTCTATAGAGTTGAAAAGGAATTCTGGGATACAAGATCCCTGGGAAAGATGGTTTGGTTGGATGACAGGATGGCAAAAGGCTTTAATGCATATTGGTATGGCTATACTAATTTTTCTTTTTATCTTTGCTCTTCTCTTTTGTTGTATCCTCCCATGTCTGAGAAAATCCCTCATGAAGACTGTTGACCAAGCGGCACCCACTTTCACCCATCTCGAAGTTGATGACCAAGATTTCCAAGACATCAACTCACCCTGTCTGCCGTTGCAAACAATCCCTTTTGTTGATAAAGTGCAGGAATTCTAGGAAGGGACTAGCTCAGGGACAGCATCTGTCAGTGAATGGTAAAGGCCCCGTGTGGAGAAGTGGTGGGTTAGCTGCCATGGGATACCCGTGGGTGTGAAGTGTTCGAGAGCCATACTGACGGATGAGTTAGCCTATTAGGGTCAGATCTAGGGACAGTCTTGCACTTTGCATTAACACCTAGCTAGCGGCCACGGGGTTTCTGTGCCTTTGGGTTAACACGTCTTCCTGGTACTAACTTAATAAAGTTTTATCTCTTAGAATCTAACATTTCATAGGGGGGACTGATGTGGGATTATTTAAAAAACCTTATTGTACTTGTATTCAATTATTGCACTAACTCCATTTTAACTTTATACTGTGACAATCCTCCATTTTGTCCTCCTAACCTGACTTCTTCAATCCTCCATTTTGTCCTCATAACCTAACCTGTTCATTTTAAAACTACCTTACATGACAGAATTTCCCAGCACATCTAATACAATAGAACAAAGACTGTATTTTCTATAAAGACATGATTAACACAGGAATTGCTGACTTTTCCTTAGATTTGCAACATAGTATAGTTTGAAGGCCATGAGAACACAGTAGTAATGAAATGTTCTATTCATAAGAGACCTTGCACCTGGCCACGAGGCCTGAGATCACCGACCGTGTAAAATGACGCTCAAGACCCCTTGTCCCCCACCCGTGTCCAGAACAATCCCACCTCTTGGTGGGTGGACACGGGACTAACCACTTAGTTTTTGAGCCAATTAATAATATTGATAGGTGGACATTAATCCCGACACTTAACAATTAATCCAATTAATGATGTTTATTTGCTGATATTCTAATAATCAATGATGACGTAAAATGTCTCTTAAAAGGACCTGCGCGTCCGCTTTTTAATCACTTGCCAATAAATTTTCTCAAAGTTATTTTAACCTGAACCTTGTGTGTCAGACTTAATTACTTCAGCGTATATACGCAATTTATTTTATTGATTTGGACAGGAACAGATAGACATTTAAACATTTTGGTTTACTGCTAAAAAATACCATAACAGTTCCATTAAGATATACATGTCCTAATGAAAAGGTAACATGGGATACAGTGCACTATAAGGAAGGTGTTTTGAACACTCACTGTACATTTTACTTTTTGTTTACATGTGGCAGTTTAAATTTAGACGCTGTGGCGTCAATACATGTTGTGTTTTAATAAAATAACACCTCTATAGAAGAGGAAATACAATATACATACATTATAGCCCTTTATCACAATTTTTCACAATTTTCACCTTGGAGATTAAAAGTGAACACACACACATGTGTAACAAACATTTATTGTTACCTAAAAGTTACATTAGAGTTGTAAACATTTAGAAAACACAGTTGCATGTTTCGTTTTCTCACAATGCAGATTAACAGATCAGTAGATGTATAGTTAATAATTTATCTACATTTAGGGGATGGGCTTTTTTTCCAGTTTACGGAAACTTTGCAATAAATGTGTAATAACAGAAGCATAAGAACATTGCGTCAATGTTACCTGAAGTAACATTATGGCTAATTACAAGTCTATTTAAAGAGGGTTATTAGAAGATATACCCACTGCATGATAGCCTTTTTTTTATTATTATTATTATTATTTATTTTTTTTTTAATATATGTTTTTCTTCCAACTGGCTGGCTTTTGGCTTTAATTGTACTGCTGGTGGAGGTTCTCAGAAAATTCTCTTGAAAGTTTGTAAAAGCAGAGACAATAAGCCCAGGTTTGCAAACTAGATTTGACCAGCACCAGTTTCTACCATCAAGCAACCATTACAAAGCAATTGCAATAATCCACCATCAACATTTGGGAAGAGTACACGATTTGAGAGGGAGGTGGGGAACGGGACATATTTTGGATAGTCGAAAATGTGATGTTTACATGTTCTCTGAGGATTACAACATGGAAAATAATCTAATCGGGCAGCTAGTATTTTTATTTGTATACAGTCAGTATCTGCAGTATCATATCCCCACTCCATAACCCCAGAGGAAGTAGACTTTTATATGTATCACTCCTAAGACTATGCCAAGTTTTGACAATGTTTACCTGTCCTGTACATTTACCTATTCTAATTACTTCACAGCTCCAATGACCAAATATGGTGCATACCAGCCAGATACAATCAAAAGCCACCTACACTTCACAAAGTCACATGACATGATAGATCTATTTTTTCACCTACTCGCTTAGAGAGTCAGTTGTGTCAGATGCACACCCCTGGACCTCCATACAGATTGTTACAAATCTCAAAAAGGTAAAGATAATACTAAGCAAAAAATATCATTTGAAATAAAATACAAATTGTCAATATATTACCCAGTAGATTCAAAATACATATTGCATTTTAACTGACCATATAATTACATTTTAGAATTTTGTTTCGATAAAATGAATTCTACCATGCCTGCTGAAATGCATGACCACAAATATGAATTTTCGATTATGCCAGGATCCTTTTGGACTCCAGGAATATTACACAATTCAGATGTAATATTAAATATTTTTGGTGCTTTATTGATCATAGGATATACTTGAAACAATAGGAAGCTCAAGTCGATCTTCTTGGTAAAATGCTTCCAAAATGGGGGGGAGGGGGGGAAAGGGGGGAGGGGAGGAAATGTGCATCCATGCATTATGTTGCTGAATAGATTTAATTAATATGTAAGCAGCTAATGTTCTTATTCCAACTTTAAAGACAAGCGATATTTAAAATGAAGTTAACATCGATGAATGGAAATGTTTAGGACTATATTATTGACTTATTTTAGTTAGATTTTAGAAGGGTAAGAGATATCTAATCTCCCTTCTATGTTAAACAAATCCAAATTCTCAACCCTGTTCTACATACAGTAGGAGCATGCAGCCTCTTTCTGTATATTCTTGATTATATCAGATCCCATCTGTGCTAGTCTTGTAAGTGCTCAGCTCTTTATTAATTTTGCCATATACCGCTCACTTAGGCTTTTTAACTGTCTAAAGAAAAATAAATAAGTGTTTTTTCATTCCACTTGTCTCCATCTAATTCCAGGATCATTCAGTCCGCTGTAAATATGCGACTGGAAACGTCATCCAATAACCAATCTATACCAGTAAGAAGGTTTTCCCCAGTTACTGCACTGCAGTCTTGAATACACCAGTGATGAGACTTAATGTTGTCCAACTCCAATGCCTGCAGAGAGAAAGAGAGAATGGTGAATGCCAAGTCCTTGACCAAACTGACATTTATAGATCGATCCAGACATGTACTAATGCACCAGGCAAAGCATGACTGGTCACCTTGTTACAGCTTATAGAGAAGGTAATTAGGCAGCATTTAAATCACATTATAGAATGAATAATTGCACTTTCATCATACTTGTTTATCCTATACTTCCAGCAATCACAGTCTTTTTTTAGTTTTATTTGCACCGTAATTTTACATTACACTAAGTCACAAAAGAATTTGCACAAAACCATAAACATTTTTTACGTATTATTAGAAAAGGGAAATGTACAGACGTTAGTCAGTCTGATTAAGGGACTCTTTTCATCATTTTACAGGGATTTGGTATTTATATTGCCCGATGCCTGGGACATGCAGTTCAGGTTGCCCGGCGAGCACTTTTTCTATATTTTTAGTCCTGTCGGTCATGGGGAAGTGCAAGGAGCAGCAGCCGCTCTTCACGACGCACAGACCTAATGGCCACCGTGATACAGCATGACGTCATATCTGGAGATCAACACTCTGTGCACTGAGAAACGTAAAGTCAAGGGGACAGTCTGCAGACTGACTGAAAGATTAAGGCTGGTAATAATGTGAAATAATAAATGGAGCCATATGGTATGTGGATCTGATGTAGTTTGTGTGTAAATGTTCAGTGTGTGTTAGTAGTTTGCCTGTGTGGCAATGTGGAGTGTGCATATTGATCAGAGAGTGTGTTTTTGTGGGTGGGTGTCAGAATTAAAGTGTGTGGGTCAGTGACTGCATGTTGCACTGTATGCGTCAAAGTGCCTGTAGGTTCGTGAGAAGAAAGTTTGATTACACTAATTGAACAACTAGGACTTTAACTTTTGAGAGTATTATATATACACATGTATATTAAGATACAAGTATAATAATATTTACATGTGTATAAATTATAAGCATTACTTATATGAGCGTACAAAACTCAAATTTTAGAAAAAAAAAAAATCTGAATCACATTACTTTAAAAATACAGCCAGCAAATACACATGTACAGTACATACAGCTAGTGCACACATTACAATGCAACCAGGACACACTGACAAAGGGAGTGACTGCCTCCATTTTTCGATTCAGATTCAATGTCCACAGCACTAGGAAAAGGGCCCCCAATCTTGTAATTGATTTTATTTTGTGTCAGGACAAGTAGATTGGGCTACCACTTTAGTCCCTTGGGCAAATATTTTTATTTCCACACAAACAGACATACATAGAGTCACTATATCACCACTACACAGGGCAATATTTTGGCTACTAGAGAAAAATATTACTAAAATACTAAGAAGTATCCTTATTCCATAGAAATATAGCTTAGGACAGCAGACAAGAACCAATTCTTCATTTCTTATATTATGGTATTAATTCACTACTTTAGCTCACAGGGATTTATTCTATAAACTGAGAGTAGCAGAAGCAGGATGACTGGTCCCCGGGTTGGAACCCAGACCTATTTCGCCCAGCAGTCATCCGTTCTCGTAAGGGAAAAATATAGCAGAGAGAAAGCCTTTCCTTCCAGAAGGTTCTCCACATCTATCAGTCAAACACTTAATAAAGTGGGAAACAGAAATATACACTTTTATTGAGACTAACACAGGGTTTTTATACATGCCTTTATTTGTACAGTAAACACAAGTCAACTAAAAACACTAAGGGCCCGTGAAAGCAATCACACTAACAAATTGAATTCAATTGCAGTCAGCAAGAATGGAGCACTATGCTTACAAGGAAAGGTGGGGAGAAACACTGACAAGGACCACATGGGAGACTTCGTGGAGCAGGACATCCAGTTTGAACTGGTCTGGAAGCCCTCTACTTGCATAATGGGACAACGTCCTGCTATAAAAACAATAAGGCAGGGTGGAGGAGGAAGGAAACTCAAAAATGCACATGCAATGCATTTTGCGTAAGTCCAACCACACAGTATAGAACATCCCAGGTAATTTAAACTGAAAGGTTAGTCATATTCCAGTTTCAGCCATAACAGAAGGCCCATGGTCTATCGCAAGTAGGCTGGCCCACAAGTCTTATTATCTCTGTTTAATTGCATTAGTTGGCATGAGAGAGCAGTTCTATTGAGCAGCCATTGATAGGTGGGGAAGCTTCTGTTACAATGGGAACGGACATGGGGACCGCAAATTTTAAGAAAACGGAATTGCAAATAAATCAACGTGGGTAATTTAATGTATGTATTGTAAGTTGGTTGCAAACTCACTGTTTGGTGAATAATTCCCTAAGACTCCCATAAGAGGTTTGCCTTGATGTGGCAGGTAGGCTTATATCTTATTGTCATTAGTGTTACTAGATAACCTCCATGTATTTAAATATGCATAGGGATTTGGGCGAGTGTGCAGGTGACTTTTTTCTTTGCTTATTTAATCTCACAGTTGTCTAGCTAAATTACCTCTCGGATGGCATCTTTGGAAAGAGCGCCAGGCAAATCCTGTTTATTGGCAAACACCAATAATGTTGCTCCTGCTAATCGCTGTAAAAGAAAGCATGCATCGCAATTATTGGGATCAAGATGAGTATTTTACAACAAAACAGAGCAAACACAGTCTATTAAAAAACATTTTGGTCCTCATGAATTTCCTTTTATTAGATTTCACAATAAAAAGGAAGCACAACAGTCATCATATAAAAACAAATCTGGGAATGTTTAATGCTTTATAAGAGTGTCTAATCATAAGATCTGAAATATTCAAACAGACATTCTCAAATAGTTCAAGATTGTAAGCTCATTTTGGCAGGGCCCCTCAATGGTTACTGTTCACATATGTCAAACATGTTTTACAGCTCTGCAGAATATAGTCACCAAAACAACTTTAGCTTAATGAAGCAGTTTTGTTGTATACATCATCATGTCCCTGCAGTCTCACTCCTCAATTCACTGCCATTTACAAGTTAAATCACTTTGCTTATGCAGCACTAGGCACACCTCCCTGCATGTGACTTGTACAGCCTTCCTAAACACTTCCTGTAAAGAGTCATATAATGTTTACACTTCCTTTATTGCAAATTCTGTTTAATGTAGAATCCTTTGCAGGAGCCTCCAGCATGTATTTAAAGTTTACAGCGCAGGAGATAAAAAAAAATAAAGTAAGTTAAATCAGATAGAAAATGAAACCATTTTGTTTTCATGCAGGTTGTTTTAGTCACAGCCAGGGGAGGTGTGGCTAGGGCGGCATAAACATAAGCAAATTGATTTAACTCCTAAATGGCAGAGAATAGAGCAGTGAGTCTGCAGAGGCATTATTTATACACAAAGCTAAAGTTGATTTGGTGACTCTAGTGTCCCTTTAAATAGGAAGATTACTCCTTGTTTATAATATAGGTATTTTTTTTTTAATATGAGAACCACCTATTCCAAGCTGGGTGTGCTTTGATGCCTTCACTTACATTTCATTTTTATTAACTTCTCCTGTTTGAGGCACGTTGTTTTGCATAATGTAAGTACACAAGATAAAATTACAATTAAATCAGCTGGCTTCCGGGGCAATTTAAAAGGGAAGTAGTAGAATTTAATCCAGGATAGCACATACCTCTTCCAGCAGTAGCCCTGATAATTCTTGCCCACAATCCTGCAGTCGTGCACGGTCAGCACTGTCTACCACCCAGATCAAACCATCAGTGCTTTCAAAGTAATTCCTCCAGTAAGAGCGCAAGGACTTCTGGCCTCCCACATCCCACATGTTCAACTTGAAACTACAAAAAAAAAAAAAAAAAATAAGGAATAATAATATCAAACAAGCAAAGAACATTTAGATAAAAGGAATAAATAAGCAGTAAAGTATTTGCACGTTATCTTCACTATTGTACTGAAGGCCTCAGTAGCCCAAGGCAAGGATTTTGACGCCCAAGCGATCTAATGGAGCTTGGGCGACATAATCCCAAATCATGTACATTACATTTCAGTTATTTATACAATATTATGCTTTTACATACAGAATATGTACGTATAATATATATATACATATATATATGTTAAGGATTTGCCTGGAGTTTTGGGAGGGGCTTGATGTGTCTATAAAAGAGACTCTTCCCTTTCCTACCCTACCGTCAATGGTCTGGCAATCTGCATGCCCACCCTTCCTTCATTCATTAATAATCTACTTGGAGTGGGCCCACTTTTTTTTCCAGGCCGACCGCATCGTCGGTTCCAGCACACCTCAACCGACCTTTCCTATAACAGGTGACATCACAGCACAATCTTTTATAGTCAATATCGATGTTGCCCCGAACACACACACATACATATATATATAAAAATAGATTTCCTCACCCCTCTATATATTCCTCATTCTTGGATCCCCTACCAGAGACCTGGGAGTCTGCGGGTTCTTTACAGTATCTTAGCTGCCCCAAGATGGTAATATATATTATTAATTTGAGCGATCCCTATCTGAGTAGCAAACTTTGATTTCATACCTCCTAACATTCGGTGTCCTGTTAAGTGGGACACAAGTGAGCAGGGTAAAATGCGGCAGGCCAGTGGAGCAAATTGCGTCACGGGTGCCACCCAGACATTGGCAGGTCTGTCTGGCGTGAATCCAAGTCAAACTGCCTGTCAATCATGCAGGGTAGCCCTCTGAGGACAGACAACGCAGAGAACACTGCTCTTTGGATTGTTTCAGTTCCCTGAGTATAGTGCAAGCCTGCTACACTTTTTGCAACAAAGTCAGGACAAGAATGTAAAATCGGTACTGTCCCACCTAAATTGAGAAGGTTGGGAGTCCTATAATTTTGTTATTTTAGATGTAAAGATTAGAAAAATATATATGGCAGAGAATGACAAGGAGGATGTATTAGTAAGCAAAATTTACCAAACTTACCCAATGTAGAAAATTGTAAGAAAAAAAAATTGGTTGCACAGGCTTGAACATGGAAAAACATAAATCACATTCCAATAAATCTGAAAGGAAACAATCAGGATAGAACATTTCCATGACATGAGAAATGTATTAATGGGTTACTCCAAGCACCATGACCACTTAAGTGATTATAAGTGGTCATGGTGCCTGGAGTCTGTATGTGCAGTTTTTTTCTTTAACCCCTTAAGGACCAAACTTCTGGAATAAAAGGGAATCATGACATGTCACACATGTCATGTGTCCTTAAGGGGTTAAAACACTACACACAGTGATTAACCCTTGTGGTTCCACATGTGTAACTCCACCTTTAGTAGCATCACTGGGATGCCATCAATCAGCCAGGAACTAAAGTTGGATAATCCAAATTCCGAAAAAATGATTCGCACAGAATTGCATTTATTGTCTGTGAGCAGTCAGCGGACGCTCTCAGCCAATAAATGGCAACAATACTTCTGAAGAAGTCGTCAGCTAATCAGCTGACATGACAGGAGTCCAGATCAGGAGCCCGGTGGGGACCAAATTAAGAGTCCCTGTTTGCCCCATTAACGGGGAACCAGGCCAGGATACTGCCGGCATCATAATCACTACAGCAGGCTGTAGCGGTTATAATGCTTGGAGTAATCCTTTGAGTTTTAGACAGCCTAAAAAGGACATGGCTGCAGGAATAAAATTTGTCATATACAGATGAGCCCTCCATTTCTAAAAGTCACTTTAACAGACTATGCTTTAGGGTATAAAACAGGGGTGCCCAAAAGGTAGATCCCCAGATGTTGTAGAACTACAACTCCCATTATACAACAACCATTTGGGCACCCCTGGTATAAAAGGTCCCAAGGTCAAATTCCAATTCAGTTGAAATATTAGATGAGAACCCACGAACAAGGAAAATAAACCCTGGCATTCTAAAACTCAAGACACTAAGCATATTGGCAAACCTGAAATTAAATTATCACCTACAACCAAGCATCTGTCATGCTGTAAGGAATGGTTGATGTTACATCCAAGAATGAGCAAGTAGCAAAACAAACAAATAAACAAAAACATGGCATCTAGGCCATGTGTTGAAGATGAGGAGAGATGTGTCGATAATAAACACAGTTTAGATTTGCACCAAGGTTTGTAGTCATGGTTTTCATACCCTCGATGTTCCAAAGTCTTGATGTTGAATCCTAATGTTGGTGAGATGGTGTCTATATCTTCACCGTTAAACTTCTTTAGGATGGTGGTCTTACCCGCATTATCCAAACCTCTAAGTTCAAAATGTGTTAAGGAATCATGCTGCAATCCTCCCAAAACAAATACAAAAAGAGGGACCCTTTCATTTTAGCTTGCTGAAGTGCTTGATATGTGACGAGAGACACATGCTAGATCTGACAGTCCTAGCTGCAGACTTGAAAGGTGCATAGCTCCAGTTATTGCTGGCATTCCCACAACACCCAAGCAGGGCTGACTGAGTGTCATGGGAAACGCAATCCAAAACAGCAGAAATGTCAAAAGTGGCAGTGCAGATGGCATCCTTCCATGTTATGTACTAAGGTTATAGTGTCAGTGCAAATAGATGGCATCATTCAGTGCTATGTATTAAGGTTATAGTGTCAGTGCAAATAGATGGCATCATTCAGTGCTATGTATTAAGGTTACAGTGTCAATGCAGATAGATAGTATCATTCAGTGCTATGTATTAAGGTTACCGTGTCAGTGCAGATAGATAGTATCAGTCAGTGCTATGTATTAAGGTTACAGTGTCAGTGCAGATAGATAGTATCATTCAGTGCTATGTATTAAGGTTACAGTGTCAGTGCAGATAGATAGTATCATTCAGTGCTATGTATTAAGGTTACAGTGTCAGTGCAGATAGATAGTATCATTTAGTGCTATGTATTAAGGTTACAGTTTCAGTGCAGATAGATAGTATCATTCAGTGCTATGTATTAAGGTTACAGTTTCAGTGCAGATAGATAGTATCATTCAGTGCTATGTATTAAGGTTACAGTTTCAGTGCAGATAGATAGTATCATTCAGTGCTATGTATTAAGGTTACAGTGTCAGTGCAGATAGATAGTATCATTCAGTGCTATGTATTAAGGTTACAGTGTCAGTGCAGATAGATAGTATCATTCAGTGCTATGTATTAAGGTTACAGTGTCAGTGCAGATAGATAGTATCATTCAGTGCTATGTATTAAGGTTACGGTGTCAGTGCAGATAGATAGTATCATTCAGTGCTATGTATTAAGGTTACAGTGTCAGTGCAGATAGATAGTATCATTCAGTGCTACGCATTAAGGTTACAGTGTCAGTGCAGATAGATAGTATCATTCAGTGCTATGTATTAAGGTTACAGTGTCAGTGCAGATAGATAGTATCATTCAGTGCTATGTATTAAGGTTACAGTGTCAGTGCAGATAGATAGTATCATTCAGTGCTATGTATTAAGGTCAAGTCTCCCCTCACCCTCACCCTCACCCTCACCCTCACCCTCACCCTCACCCTTACCCTTACCCTTACCCTCACCCTCACCCTCACCCTCACCCTCACCCTCACGGTCACAGACCGCCCTCCTATAGTCTCTAATGAAGGATACAGCATGAGAAGCCGGACTTCCCGCTCCTTCTGTTTCATTTTCTTCAGGATGGTCAGCAGCCCCATGTTGCCTACAAAACAGCAGCTTCCTCGTCGATGCGTGTGATGTCAAAAGCAGCCAATCAAAAACAGTCTTCTACAAATAACGTCCTGCCATTGGTCGCTTTGGGTGTCTATCATCTATAAAGCATGTCCCTTCCCAGGAAGCTTGACAGTACTACCCAATGGACGGACACATAGAGGATACCGTTGTCATGGAGACTAAGGCGTGACCTTATTTTTTTATTCAATAACTTTAATCATACAAAAACATGTCATATTAAGAGAGCATTTCTTTCTCTCTTAGTTTTTTAATGGGTTGTGGCTGGAAATGTGACTAGGGGAATGGTTATTCCAGAATATTTTAATTAATGACTTCATGACATGACAAAAAAAAAAGGGACACTCTTCTTTTTTACATATACAAGAGGAACGGGAAATTGTACCCTTCCCTGTTATGTTTATTCCTAAAAGTTCCTCAAAAAAACTTTTACAGCTAAAATTATTTTCCTAGAGGATATCAAACTTTAAAATGTAAAAAAATTAACTTATAGGGAATAATTTATAAACTATCAAAATCATATGTTTGTCATGTGCAGTAACAAAATAAATTAAAGGTACAGGGTCGTGGCTAGCTCTGACTCGTAGTTAGATGGACGCAGCATAACCGAGCTAAGACAGATTTCCTATCCAGCAACGGCAAATTAACCTCTATGAGGAATCAAAACAAAGCTCACACTCCCCTAACACAGTCGGGCAAGACTCTGTCAGGTAAATTGAGTACCCTAACTAAATAGATTAAAGACATGAACTGCACTGATTCCAACATGTCGCCAGCCTTGACAGTATAGTTCTCCTCCATCTAGCCCCGCAGTCTCGGAGGGTTCTTTGGGATCACACAACCCCAACCTTAGAGGGCTAATTCCAAACCTCCCCACCAAAGGAGACCTAGCCCAAACGCTAGACATTTCAACAGACGTTGGAGGTGATGGGCTTGACACCCACCATATTGTCAACAGGGTTGTTGAATTGGAGGGCGACAGGGACCTGTTAACCTCCAATGTACAATACCTTATCAACACTCTCAATACCCAGTTATCTTGCCTGACCTTGTTTTAAAGATCCATCGAGGAACTGGACAATCGCGGAAGGCGGAATAATTTGAGGATCTTGGGCCTAGCGGAACACAATGATGAAGACTTACCCACTATACTATCAGAACTTTTCAATCTACTCCTGCGAAGAACTACGGACACACCAGTGGAACTGGAGAGAGCGCACAGATCATTGAGGTACGATGGTACATCTAAATACTCCTCCAGAGATGTAATCTGCAGATTACATTTTTTTTTCCTCAAGAAGGACATACTATGCAGCTGGATATCCTCCCCACCACTACTATTTCATGACATTGCTGTCCAGATATTCCCCGACCTCTTCTGGCTTACACTGCAAGCTAGGCATGCACTGAGACCGGTCAATGAACATCTTAGACAACGCAATCTCAGATACCGATAGGGTTTCCCATTTTCCTTAATTGTAAACTACAAGGGAACCACACACTCAATCACCACAATCGATTATGTGGAACCGTTGCTTAAATCCCTAAATCTACCTGATACAGATATTTTGGATGGGTACCCACCATAACCAACTCTTCATCCACCTTCACTACAGCAAGGACAAAAATTGGAAACAGCCATCTCAAAAGAGACACACGGACAACACAGATCACGCAAACAAAGCCGCATCCTCCAAGTGTCCCACTCAAACATAGAGGGAAAACAATTGTATATGGGAACACCAATGCCAAGAAACACCCTACTAAATGAAGTACTTTACCATAACACTTCTGAGGCTTTGGGCTCTCCATCACTAACTCGGCCTGTGTCATAGAGAAACACAAACTTTAATACTGCTGTAGATGGTTTACTGGACTCCATAATTACTCAAAAAGGGACCCTACTCACTTGGACAATCCACTCTAACATTACTCCAACACTAAAAACATGGGCACAGATTAGGCACTGTCCTTTGCTCTCACCTCATCCCTCTCCAATGTAGCCAGTCACCCATAATCCTCTATTTGCCCTGAGTAGAGCTGGCCTATTCCAGGTAGCATACACTGACTCTATCTATCTGACATCGGGATCTGTTGTGTCTAACTATGAAATTAAATTGCTTACTGTGCTAATAAACCAACAAAACTCCACTGTACTGGAAAAAATTGATTACAACCAGCTTGTCCACTTCACACGTTCCATGTTGGACTTTCACGAAAGCGATTGCCCTCTATCCAAATTTGAGCAATCCTGCAACTTCATTAACATTATTAAAACACACTTATCCACATTCTAAGACCTGATACAACTATTAAAGGATAGTTCCTTCCCAAGATACACATCACTATGGAACACCCTCTAAATGGAAAAAAAATTATGTTCACTCACAAATAAATCATCCTACAATATTGCCACTCAGGAAAGCAACTAAAGACAACTAACTTGGTGGCACTACTCCCCCACACAGATCCACAATTTTTTTCGGAGATGTAGTAGTAGAGATCAATCAGGAAGAAGAAGCCACATATTTGGAAGCCACATATTTGGAAGACAATGACAAGGATAACCCAAAAAGAAACCTAAATATCTAAAAAGTTAATCATGATGATGGTATACAAGTGCAATGCATGATGATGGTGTACAAATAAGCAACCTCGTATATCCCTGAATTTCCAAACAAGCCCTATGAGTAACTGATGCCTCAGCTAATAGGGGTGATCTTTTAAATGCCATATTTTTTTAAAATATAGGACACAGGTTTTTACCCCAAACATTTGAATAAAAAACATTTTGTGACCTATATTCTGAAGGACACCAGCTCAATGTCAAGTACACTGATGGGAGGAAGTACAATGTCCGGGTGCACAGAGCTCTCCCCTCCCACCACTTTGTGTAGCGTGGCCTTGTGGACTGCAGTAGAAGATCATCTTTATCCTCTACCTCATCTGACTGTAAGCTGCTTGCTGAGAGCAGCAAGCAGCTTCCTGCCAGACCGGGTAGAGAAAAAGAAGATAATCTCTCATACCGTGAGGCCAAGCAAGAACATGAGGTCAGAGCTACAAGAGTGGTGATGGAAATGGGGATGTCAAAAGAGACCACGGAAGGGTCACGTATTTATCCGCACATAAAAATGTGGTTAATGGCATTTACTTTCCTGACAGGAAAAGTTGTGCCAAGCAACATTACTGTCCTGACAGGAAAAGTTGTGTCGAGCAGCAATCATGCACACGGAAACATGGTAATTACTTTTGGGGTCAAAGGCCTGTCATGGCCAATCAAATCCATAAGAGGGTTTGTGCTGAGCAGCAATCAAGCACATGTAAACCTGGTAATTGCCTTTGGGGTCAAAGGCCGGTTACAGCCAATCGGATCCACAGGAGGGGTATTTAAACCCAACTCTCCTCTTGCTCATTGCCCTGTCGTGGTTTCATGCCTATGGTTATCAGAGAGTGCGTTCCTGATCTTGATTTTCTGGTATTTGACTTTGGCTTTGTTTTGACTTCCCTGATATCTGGTATCCTTGACTTTTGGCTTTCCCTCATCATTGTGTCTGATTTTGTGTCCCTGACCTCGGCAAGTATTTTGACTATTCTTGGAGACTATAAGTCCGGCCATACTAAGGTACGGTTATACGTTATTCTTAGTCCTAGGTGTGACACAGTACTGCGTGCTGGATCAACTAGCAATCCTGACAGGAAGAGGGCAAGTGAAACAAGAGACATAAGGGGTGCTAGAGAAAAAGAGGGGTACAAATGGCACAAAAGATACACAAGTGGTGCAAAAAACATAAGTGAGGGAAACTGGAAGTTGTAAGAGTTACAAGTTGGGGGGGGGTAGGTGAGCGACACAAGGGGTGTATAAAACACAGGTTGGCTAAAAGGCATTAATGGTTTGGATAAGCCATTCAACTGTCTGTTTTTTATATATTTTTTCTAAATGTCTAGTTAAAATATATGGATCTGTCTTATATTTTGGTGTGTCTTATTTTCAGAAAAATATGGTAGGTTACATGTGACGGAGCGCCTTATTCGTGTGTTTCCCCTTGTGTTTCGTGTGCTGAGCCTTGTTCTCATGCGAACGGAACCCATTTGTCCCCCAATCCGGGACCACCCCGGTACCCCCATTGGAATGTCCACACCAATCAATTGTAACGTTCACACCAGTAACATAAGTGTAAAATCGCAAGGGAAGTAATTGAGTGCTCCCCTGGGTGGCCGCCATTTCGTACAGATGAACGCCAACCAGGGGGGAGTATTCGTATCCCGAAAGGAGACGCTTCCTTTGCCTGGTGTTCGCACTGGAGCCTCACGAACGGAGATCGGTCTGGGAAATGTACTGGTGTGGGGACACTTTAATGGGACTGGCTATGTTGGCAGGATTTCTGTTCCCTCTTCCATACAGGGAAACACCCTACCTGCTCTTAAATGAGCCATAATCACTGGCAGGAGGAGACCCAGGAGCCTCCTGCCTGCAGCAGGGCTATCAGCAGGGCAGACAGCGGCTGCAGGGCTTCCCTACCCAGGAGCTACGAGTCCAAGCTCATCGCTGCCCAAAGAGTGCTCTCTCCCGTGCTACCTATGTGAAGATATCCAGCAGAGAGAGACGCAAGCCACAGCAGAATCCCTGGAACTGTGAGTCGGCTTTACGGCTGCAGAGTCCCGCTGGCTGCCTGGAAGTCCATGCCAGCCAATGGGAGAAGGGCTGCTATTCAAACTGGTCTTGCGCCCTTTCTCCTGATTGGCCGGCGAACCACATCCCCTCTCCGAGCGCCGATTGGCGCAATTTGTTTTCTCCCCCTTTTCCTCGATTGATTGCAGAACGCCTCCCTGAGCACCGATTGGCGCGATTGGGTTTCGCTCCTGTCTCCTGACCGCTTGGTTTAGGCGCAAAGTTTTAATTCATTGGCCTAAACAAATCAATTCCATGGATTAGTTTTCGGGGATGTGCAGAGCCCAAGCCCAGACTTTACACGATGATTTCTCGGGCTCTGTA
Organism: Pelobates fuscus; assembly: GCF_036172605.1. NCBI lineage: Eukaryota > Metazoa > Chordata > Amphibia > Anura > Pelobatidae > Pelobates > Pelobates fuscus. The sequence goes on along the minus strand of NC_086328.1, from coordinate 90,910,147 downwards.
CATCTGATAGCCCCACTATTTGCAGGAATCCTAGCTGGGACCAGGGGCTATCCAGAAATGTATGTTCCCTGTGTGTGCCCATTTCCTTCCATGGGCGCGGAGCCCCCTAAATTCCCCAATGTATGTAATGTGTCTTACTGTTTGTAAGTGTTGTGCTGTTGGTATCTCCCAGAGCAGGAGATGGTTATCTGTAAGCCATCCCACTCGAGTCTGGGGATTGTACTGAATTGAATGGAGATATGTATAATTGAAGTCTGTACCAATAAAGCAATGTCAGTATTGTACTCCCGTAGCTGTGTCTCGTCCAGTTACTGGGGGAATGGGTCTCTCGATACTTTGAGTGGTTCCAGAGTGGCTGAGGGAAGGAATTAGCAGAGGTAGCCGGTTGGGTTACCCATGATCCGCTATATGAACTGAGGCCAAAGACCTTGTCAAGTAAAAGAAAAACCTTTTATGCTCTAGTTTGAACAAAGACTAGTCAGCGACTTATTGTTAGACATGTAGTTAGAAACATTTAGAAACATTTTGGGAAACCATAATAACACTAAATATATAATACAAATACAACTTTCTAATGTAGAAAAAGATGAACAGATGTAAGTGCTTATGTGGCTACATTGATTTGCATATTGACTGTCATGGTTCCTGTTAGGACTCTTCCTCCTGTGAGTCATTTTATACCGCTGGGCTTTCCTGCATCAATATCAACTCACACATAACTGCGTTGTCTTGTTGACATTGCATTTATTGGGCAGTCTAGATGGGCCAAATGTTCTTATCTGCCATCACATTCTATGTTTCATTTCTACTGGTTGACATTTTAGATGAGAAACCAGCCTTTCAGACGCTCTCCAGGACTATATAAAACCATTCTGCATGCAGTGTGGTTTTTGCCTTGAGGTGATCCGAGAAAGCATTGTGTTTATCTGGGTATTTTGACTCCTGCTAGTTACTTGAACAGTCTCCATTCTGTACTCCTTGACTCTGGATTGTTTAAACGTTTATGTACTTTTTTGTAATCTAGAACTTGGCTTGTTCTAAGACTATACTTTTGCCTAGTAATCAGGTTCTCTAGTTATTCGTCTTTCTATTGAGGACTGGTAGTATGCATCTATCCATTCTCTATTTCTACAGTAGTAAGGTGTGACTTAAATTCTGCATATTGGGCCTGATGATATTATGATATTGAGATTATGCAAATCAATATATTTCTGGTTAACCAAAAGAGGGGACGCACTGCCGAGTCATTATAGTGTCATAATGTACATCTGGGCACCTTCTGGATGGGATGTTCAGACACAGAATGAAGCTGCCATTTATATTTCATTTATACACTCATCTCTCTTTACTATGGATGCTGTTTTGTGGGTGCCAATACCCAATAGCATGTGTCTGTATTCTTGTGTCCCATGTTATAATTCAGCTAGTTTACTGACTTTTCCTGAATATCCTTAAACCTTATACCCCTATATTTATTCATTGTCTGTCCAGTGTTCCTGACTTTGGTTTAACAGTCACTATGTAGCTAGCTTTCTTTATATACAATGTCTGGACTTTGCATTACATTTAGCCATATTAACGAGTATTATGCCTTCTTTACAGATATCCAAGGTCAGGAATTGACCTGCACCTTGGGTCCATTTTTTGTGGCCTGTGTCTTGTGAGATTAAGTCATTGATTTTGTGACAGTGATTGATTTGTCTATTTCAGTTTTCAAGCTCACAAAAAGTGCAGATTTCAATATAAATTGGGACTTGTATAACTTAGCCTTGTTACATCTTATTCAGAAAATGCAATGTAAAAATAGATATCTTAGAAATATAATAAAATAAAAAAATGCTCAAAAACTTTTTTTTGAGATCCAATTAATGGGGCACATCAAGGATACTAAATATATGTATTTAAAACAAGGAGAGTAGTGTTCAAACACATAGTAGATAATCCTAAAAAGGGATATTAGGAGGAGTCACTATAAACAGTGTGAAAAAGACAATATTGAACATGTGCCTTTTTCTTATTATAGTCTCCCCCTCTCCAATACTTATTGACTGATTTAATTGCACAAAAGAATAGCCCTTTTGAATTTTGGTTGTGAGACAATTTAAAGGACCACTCTAGTGCCAGGAAAACATACTCGTTTTCCTGGCACTAGAGTGCCCTGAGGGTGCCCCCACCCTCAGGGACCCACTCCCGCCCGGCTCTGGAAAGGGGAAAGGGGTAAAAACTTACCTTTTTCCAGCGCTGGGCGGAGAGATCTCCTCCTGCTCTCCTCCTCCGATCCGCCTCTTCTCCTCCCCGTCGGCTGAATGCGCACGCGCGGCAAGAGCTGCGCGCGCATTCAGCCGGTCACATAGGAAAGCATTCTCAATGCTTTCCTATGGACGCTGGCGTGCTCTCACTGTGAAAATCACAGTGAGAAGCACGCAAGCGCCTCTAGCGGCTGTCAATGAGACAGCCACTAGAGGACATAGGGGGAAGGCTTAACCCATTCATAAACATAGCAGTTTCTCTGAAACTGCTATGTTTATGAAAAAATGGGTTAACCCTAGAAGGACCTGGCACCCAGACCACCTCATTAAGCTGAAGTGGTCTGGGTGCCTAGAGTGGTCCTTTAAAGTTTTTGGAGACACTATGTGACTCCGACCCTTTCCTAATATTCCGTACATTCTCTGCTATCCTCACATTGACACAGCGGATAGTTCTCCCTATGTATAAAAGATTACAGGGGCATTTAAGTACATATATTACTTCTTTAGAATAACATGTTAGGTGCTCTCTAATCGTGAATTTTTTGTTTATATATGGTTCCATGTCGGTTATATGCCTTTTTTTTTTTTGTCGTTCTGCAGGCCAAACAAAGGCGGCATCCATAGAATCCTGTGCTTTGGCTTAAGAAGTTGTTTTTAGATACTAATTGTTTTTAACCTCTATTCACTAAGGTGCTTTTTAAATTCATTGCTCCTCTATATAAACTCTCGGATTTGGTGGTAGGATTGATTTGAGAATAGGGTCGTCCTGTAAAATGCGCCAATATTTTCCAATTGCTCTACTAATAGAGATTTTTTTGACAGAAGTGTGTTATATTTGAGCATGCTAGGCTGAACGTGCGTATATCATGGCTAGTTGCACTGAGGGTATGAGTATATAGCAGTACATTGTTGTGAAAGATGGCTGTCATGTTTAGGGTGTAGCTTGCACGTTATCAACTGTGTATTTATATAGGCAGCTCCACCACTAGTTATAAATCAAGTGTGAGTCGCCCCATGAGATGAGACTAGTGAATAACATAATACATGAACGGTTAAGGTAAAGGCATGTAAGGAACTACGACAATAAACTCTTTAGGAGGTGAAATAATGACATGTTTAAACGCTTGCTACTTTACGATTAGTTAATGTGTAGAGAGCAGTTCATGTGATCAAAGGCATGGTGTGGAGTATCGGCTATAGTGAGACATGCTTGGCAGGCTGCTGTTTACTGCTTGTGCTCATCCGATCCCTTCTGGGCGCCAGGTGCAGACCCTGGGAGTCCCTGATACCTGGAACAACAAAGGCAAGCCTCTGGCTGAGTGCCGGGTTCGCGGCTTGAGGTGGTGGAAGCTTGTTTTGTCGGGTGGTCGGATCTGTCCCGGTGGTGCTTCACGTCCGGTGCGGGATTGTGGTGGCTTAAGATGGAGGCGAGTGCTTGACGTGGGGCAGGCTCTGCATTTCTGTTTGTGCCTCCGGTCCCGTCTTCGACGCCTTTTGCGTTGGTGAATTTTAATGGGGACTGCTTCGCTTAGCTGTGGTGGAGCTTGTTGGGGCTGTGGTGGAGCTTGTTGGGGCTTCCTGCTTGTTATTTGCTTCCAAAATTGATTAAATCTGCCGCCATATTGAGAGAGTCGCAGATGAGTATGTCAGCCTGGGCGGCTGTGCTCTGTGCGTCCATTAGCTCCAGACAGCCTCTCAGGGGTGGACCGGGATAACCCCCACCGGTCCGAGGGGGGGGTAACGGAGCTCCTGCCGGGAAGTAGCTGCTCCTGGGCATCCCAGGATCGGGAGATCGGCCGCCTCTCCCGCCCGGTGAACACCAGGCCACACTTGCCACGTGGAGGTAAGTAAGACTCTGTCGAGTTGCTGACCGCTATTAAGCATGTCGGGTCGGTCAGGTAGGAGCAACATTGCTGGGTCATCCCCTTCTGGGGTGAAATTCGCTTGTTGATAGCTGCTTAAAGGACCACTCTAGTGCCAGGAAAGCATACTAGTTTTCCTGGCACTAGAGTGCCCTGAGGGTGCCCCCACCCTCAGGGACCCCCTCCCGCCCGGCTCTGGAAAGGGGAAAGGGGTTAAATCTTACCTTTTTCCAGCGCTGGGCGGAGAGATCTCCTCCTGCTCTCCTCCTCTGATCCGCCTCTTCTCCTCCCCGTCGGCTGAATGCGCAAGCGCGGCAAGAGCTGCGCGCGCATTCAGCCGGTCACATAGGAAAGCATTCATAATGCTTTCCTATGGACGCTGGCGTGCTCTCACTGTGAAAATCACAGTGAGAAGCACGCAAGCGCCTCTAGCGGCTGTCAATGAGACAGCCACTAGAGGACATAGGGGGAAGGCTTAACCCATTCATAAACATAGCAGTTTCTCTGAAACTGCTATGTTTATGAAAAAATGGGTTAACCCTAGAAGGACCTGGCACCCAGACCACCTCATTACGCTGAAGTGGTCTGGGTGCCTAGAGTGGTCCTTTAAAGTGAGATATTGAGGGAGCTCACACAAAGTGCGTCTTTCCTCCATGACAGCTAGGCCCCGCCCCCCGGAAGCTGCATTCTTAGTGAGAGGAGGGACAGTGTAGCTGCTGCTGATTTAATAGGGAAATCGACAGCTAGGCTAGTTTATTCAGTGTCCACTACAGTCCTGAAGGACTCATCTGATCTCTGCTGTAAGGACAGCACCCCAAAAAGCCCTTTTTAGGGCTAGAACATCAGTCTGCTTTTTTTTTTCTGTGTAATCTAATTGCAGTTGCCTGCCTGCCAGTGTGTGTGTCAGGCTCACAGCGTATACTGTGCCCACTTGCCCAGTGCCACCACTCATATCTGGTGTTACAATAGCTTGCATTTAAAAAAAAAAACCTTTTTGACTGTAATATAATACCAGTCAGTTTCCTTCACACATGTGCGTTTCAGGGCCTGCCAGGGCACAGTGTCACACCAGTGCAACTCATATCTGGTGTAACAGTAGTGTACATTTAAAAATGTCCCTTTGGCCCTAGAATAATGCCCAGTGTTCAGAGGCCACGTACCCTGAACTCGAAAAGTTCTGAGGACATAGTTGACTGGCTGACACAGGACACCCAATCTTCTACAGCTTCCGCTCGGAACCTTGATGCACCATCCTCCTCCAGCTTAGCTTCGGGCACCTCTCAAGTTACCACTCGCCCGCCTGCCGCCACCACCAACACTAGCACCACAGCCGCTTCACTTGATCTGTCAGAAGAGCTATTTACACGTCAGTTGGAAGAAATGAGTGATGCGCAACCATTATTGCCAGAGGATGTAGATAACAGGGATATGTCTCAGTCAGGCAGCATTACACACATGGACGTACGGTGTGATGATGATGATGTTGTACCCGCTGCTGCTTCCTTTGCTAAGTTGCCTAGGTCAAAAAAGTCTAGATTACCTCACCTTTATTAAGATGAATGAGGGATGGATCCCGAAGGGACTGACAGTGGGCGATACATTCGACTAAAAAAGGCCTGATGAGGGGGATGTAACAGGGATTAAACTGATAAGAATAGTACTACTTAACACACCACTCCTATCTGCTGGCACATTAGATTGCACGCGCAGTGCCCCAAATTTGAAGTAGGAGGACCGACCAAGCATCTTTTTCCATCTCCTGATTCCTAAAATCGATGCCATATACACGTCCCCTGATAGGGGACGTAACAGGGATTAAACTGATAGGAATAGTACTACTTAACACACCTTATAATAACGCAGAGAGAAGCAACGCAGAAAGAGGAGTCTCAAGAAGAGGAGTCAGAAGAGGAAGGTGACTTTGAGGAGGTGGAAGACCAAACACAGCAGGCGTCCCAGGGGGCTTGTTGTCACCTTTCGGGGACCCTTGTTGTACGTGGCTGGGTGGAGGAAGAGACCTTCAATGACATCAGTGAGGACAAGGAACGGGACATGGCTAGCTTGGTATCCAACCTTGTGCAAATGGGGAGTTTGCGGTTGTGCAAATGGACTGTTTGCAGTTGTTTGCGGTGCGTTAAACGGGGAGTTTGGTCTGTCACTGTGAAGCGGGCATACCCTTACACTACCTGATCGATACAACAGCACGTTATTCCAAACAATTTAGGAATGTTAGGTGATTTATGCCCTTTATGGATTAAAACCAGACTCTGCATCAACTGTAATTTTTCATGGGAGTTTTGCCATGGATCCCCCTCCGGCATGCCACAGTCCAGGTGTTAGTCCACTTGAAACAACTTTTCCATCACTATTGTGGCCAGAAAGAGTCCCTGTGGGTTTTAAAATTTGCCTGCCTATTGAAGTCTATGGCGGTTCGCCCGGTACGCCCGTTCGCGAACATTTGCGGAAGTTCGCGTTCGCCGTTCGCGAACGGAAAATTATATGTTCGCGACATCTCTATCTACTAACCTTTCTATTATTTCCATTAAAGTTGAACAGGAAGGGAACATCATTATTTCTTTATTTTTTATTTCCTTTATATGTTAGTTGTCACAGCTTACCTGAGGTGGGAGTCTGGTAGGCAGAGATATATGCTCACCCTTGCAATTAAACACAGACCAACTTGGTCAGGTAAGAATTCACCTGGCCTGTGAGTCTGTGCAGGGATATACTCCAAATCGCAGTACAGGCAAGGACAAGCAGAAGAGTAGTCAGAGAAATCGATCAGAAGAGTCGAGGTCAGGAGCCAGGAACAGACGATCTGGATACTCAGAAACAGGAACCAAACAGCAGAACCAGAGTCAATGAACTGACAAAGTTCCCAGGGCGAGGCATTGCTTAAATATCCAGCTAATGCTGATCTCATTCAGGTGGGCTTAGTGTCAGGATCGGGACAGGGATCCAACACGCAGGGTACAAAGAGTGGAAAGGTACGTATACCGGGCCTTAGAATGGCCGGACTAACGTACCGAGAGTAATAGAGAATAGTCAGAGACAAGCCGAGGTCGAGGGAACGAGAAGACAGATAAGCGAGAGACAAGCCGGGTCAAGGGATAACAGAGATAAGCAGGGTAGTACGACAAGCCGAGTCAAAACCAATAGAGCAAACTAGAATACCAGAGCACTGAGTGACTAGACAAGCTAGAACCACGACAGGGCAATGAGCTGAAGTGAGAAGTAAGCTTAAATACCCCGGCTCCGGATGGTAGACACGCCTCTGACAAGTACCGATTGGATATCGGACACTTGAGTGGCAGGTCGCTCGTGATAGCGTCATGACGTCACGTATTGAGCGTCCCGCTAGAAAAGGACGTGGATTCCTCGCGGTCGGTGTTTAAGTGACTGGATGAACCGCGAGGAACGAAGGAAACAGCTCGTTTGGACGGATAAACTACTAAGTCTCTACCTCTTTTAGAGGTAGAGACCTCAGGTACCCTGACAGTACCCCCCCTCTCAGATACGCCCACTGGGCGGAAGGAACCGGGACGAGATGGGAAGCGGAGGTGAAATGCTCTGCGAAGGCGAGAAGCATGAACGTCCTCCTGAGGTACCCAACTCCTCTCCTCAGGACCATATCCCCTCCAGTTGACCAGATATTGCAATTTTCCCCTTGAAATTCTGGAATCAATGATGGAGCTGACCTCGTACTCCTCCCGACCCTCCACCTGAACAGGACGAGGTGAGGAAACCTTAGAGGAGAATTTGTTGCAAATAAGAGGTTTCAAAAAGGAGACATGAAAAGAGTTAGGAATGCGTAAGGCAGGTGGCAGAGCAAGGCGATACGCAACCGGGTTGATACGAGTGAGAACCCTGTAAGGACCTATGTAGCGAGGAGCAAATTTCATAGATGGAACTTTTAGGCGAATATTCTTAGTACTCAGCCACACCCTATCCCCAGGAACAAAGACAGGAGCCGCTCTTCTATGCTTGTCAGCGTGTTTCTTGAATAACGAGGAATTATGTAACAGAATTTGCCGAGTCTGATCCCATAATTTCTTCAGGTTGGCGACATGATCATCAACCGACGGTATCCCCTGAGAAGAGGAAACCGAAGGAAAAATTGAAGGATGAAAGCCATAGTTCATGAAGAAAGGGCTAGAACGAGTTGAATCACAAACAAGGTTATTGTGTGCGAACTCCGCCCAAGGAATCAAACCGACCCAATCGTCCTGGTGTTCGGAAACAAAGCAACGTAGATACTGCTCGATCTTTTGATTGGTACGTTCAGCAGCTCCGTTAGACTGAGGGTGATAGGCAGAGGAGAAGTTCAATTTGATTCCCATTTGAGAACAAAAGGATCTCCAGAAACGTGAGACAAATTGAGAACCTCTATCAGAAACAATCTCCGAAGGAATCCCATGTAGGCGAAAAACCTCTCTCGCAAAAATCTCTGCCAATTCAGGAGAAGTCGGAAGTTTAGGTAATGGCACGAAATGGACCATCTTAGTAAATCTATCCACCACCGTGAGAATAACAGTCTGTCTCTTGGAAGCAGGCAAATCTACGATAAAGTCTATGGACAAACAGGACCAAGGTTTCTCAGGAATGTCCAAGGGGTGTAACAGACCACAAGGAGATGTATGAGGTTGTTTAGTCTTGGCACAAGTCTCACAAGCTGCGACGAACTCCTCAATATCTTTTCGTAGTGAAGACCACCAGAAATCCTTGGATATCAGAGAGTATGTCTTGCGAATACCAGGATGGCCAGCTACTTTACTTTCGTGAAAACATTGTAAGAGCTCCAGTTGGAGTTCAGGAGGGACAAAGTTTCTTCCCTCAGGAGTGTTTCCGGGTGCCAGATGTTGTGACTTCAAGATCTGGTCAAGTAGCGGAGAATGGATTTTGAGACTGGTATTAGCAATAATATTGCATTTGGGTACAATGGAGGACAAAAGTGGTTCAACTGAAGCAGAAGGCTCATATTGGCGAGATAGCGCATCGGCTTTAGAATTCTTTGACCCAGGTCTGTAAGTCAGAACGTAATTGAAATGGGTAAGAAATAACGACCAACGAGCCTGCCTGGAGGACAAACGCTTGGCCTCTCCGATATAAGACAAATTTTTGTGGTCCGTTAGAATGGTAACAGGATGTAATGTACCTTCCAATAAATGTCTCCACTCTTTCAAAGCCTTGATAACCGCTAGTAATTCTCTGTCCCCAATGTCATATCTGCTCTCTGTACCAGACAATTTTTTAGAGAAAAATCCACATGGATGTAATGGTTTATCAACACCCAACCTTTGAGATAGGACAGCACCTAAACCAGTCTCTGATGCGTCTACCTCAAGTAGGAAAGGCAGGGAAGTGTCGGGGTGAACTAAAATTGGAGCGGAAGCGAAAAGCTCCTTGAGAGTTTTGAACGCAAGAAGAGCTTCAGTAGTCCAATTCTTAGTATCAGCCCCCTGTTTGGTCATATTGGTGATAGGCGCGATAATTGAAGAATAACCCTTAATAAAGCGCCTATAATAATTAGAAAAACCAATAAATCTCTGTACGGCTTTAAGACCTTTGGGTAAAGGCCACTCTAGAATGGACTGGAGCTTATCCGGATCCATCTTAAATCCCTCCCCAGAGATCACATAGCCGAGAAAGGTTACCTGGGTTTGATCAAAGCTACATTTCTCCAACTTGCAGTACAAGCCATGCTGGAGAAGCTTGTGCAAAACCCTCCTGACTTGCTTGTGATGAGTCTCAATCTCACTAGAATGTATGAGTATATCATCTAGGTATACAATGACGCAATCTTGCTGAAATTCCCTAAGAACCTCATTTATCAGATCCTGGAATACAGCTGGTGCATTGCATAACCCAAAAGGCATAACTGTATATTCATAGTGGCCATATCGAGTATTGAATGCCGTCATCCACTCATGTCCCTGCTGGATTCTCACCAAGTTATATGCCCCTCTGAGATCTAACTTGGTGAAAATTGTAGAGCCCTTCAAACGATCGAAGAGTTCGGTGATCAAGGGAATCGGGTAGGCATTTTTAATGGTTATCTTATTTAGGCCTCGATAATCAATACAAGGTCTTAAAGAACCATCCTTCTTTTTAACAAAAAAAAATCCAGCCCCGGCAGGAGAGGAGGACCTCCTAATGAATCCCTTGTCTAAATTTTCGTGAATATACTCCTCTAGAACTGAGTTCTCTTTCGTAGATAACGGGTATACATGACCTCTGGGCGGCATGGTACCAGGGAGTAGGTTAATTTTGCAATCAAAGGACCTGTGTGGGGGTAAGGTATCGGCTTTCTTTTTGTCAAATACTGCCTTTAAATCTAGATACTGAGGCGGAATTTGTGTCTCTGTAGGATTGTCAGAGTTAGCCGAGGTGTTGGTTAAGCAGAGAGGTGAGACCTTCCGCAAGCATTTCTCTTGACAATTCTGTCCCCATGAAACTATCTCCCCTGACTCCCAATTAATAATAGGGTTATGTCTCCTCAACCAGGAGTACCCCAGGACTATGGGAATAGACGGAGAAGAAATGAGCAGTAAGGATATGTCCTCTCTATGTAGGATGCCAACAGTTAAGTTAATCGGTATGGTCTCACGGAAAATAACAGGCTCAAGTAACGGTCTACCATCGATGGCCTCAACAGCCAGTGGTGTCTCTTTTAACTGGGATGGAATAGCATGCTTGGCAGCAAAACCCTGATCTATAAAGCTCTCAGCAGCTCCAGAATCGATTAGTGCCATAGTCTTTACTACTCCCTTTTCCCACTTTAAAGAAACGGGTAACAGAAGCCTGAGCTCTTTGTAGTTGTGAATAGAGGACAAAGTAGAAACACCCAAGGCCTGTCCTCTAGAGAAACTTAGGTGCGAGCGTTTCCCGAACGATTAGGACAATTTAGGCGTAAATGACCTCTGACTCCACAATACATACATAAACCCTCCCTTCTCCTGTACTGTCTCTCACTCTCTGTGAGATGAGTACTGCCTATCTGCATAGGTTCAGAAATACGTAAGTCCTCGAACTCAGAATTTTGAAAGGTAGGCGCTAGTTTAAAGGAGGGTCTACGGGTCCTATCTCGAGTGTTCTGCCTCTCTCTTAGGCGTTCATCAATACGAGATATAAAAGAAATTAAATCCTCCAAATTCTCAGGGAGTTCTCTAGTAGCGACCTCGTCAAGAATTACATCTGATAACCCATTCAGAAACACATCTATATAAGCCTGTTCGTTCCACTTAACTTCTGCCGCCAAGGACCTGAACTCTAGTGCATAATCCACAAGTGTTCGATTGTCCTGTCTAAGGCGCAACAGTAATCTAGCTGCATTGACCTTTCTACCAGGAGGGTCAAAAGTTCTTCTAAACGCAGCTACAAAGGCATTATAATTATAGACTAGTGGATTATCATTCTCCCATAAAGGATTGGCCCATCTCAGAGCTTTCTCAATGAGTAAAGTAATAACAAATCCAACCTTCGCTCTATCTGTAGGATAAGAGCGGGGTTGTAATTCGAAATGGATGCTAATCTGGTTCAGAAAGCCACGACACTTCTCCGGTGACCCGCCATAACGTACTGGTGGGGTAATACGGGAAGAAGCACCTACAGTGGCTACCTCTAGACCTGAGACTGCAGGAGAAATAGAAGGAGTACGTGTCTCCTCAGGTGGGTTACTAGCACGAGACAAAAGTGCCTGTAGTGCTAGAGCCATCTGATCCATCCTATGCTCCATGGCGTCAAACCTGGGATCAGAAGAACCAAGCTGACTGTTTGTACCTGCAGGATCCATTGGCCCTGTCGTAATGTCAGGATCGGGACAGGGATCCAACACGCAGGGTACAAAGAGTGGAAAGGTACGTATACCGGGCCTTAGAATGGCCGGACTAACGTACCGAGAGTAATAGAGAATAGTCAGAGACAAGCCGAGGTCGAGGGAACGAGAAGACAGATAAGCGAGAGACAAGCCGGGTCAAGGGATAACAGAGATAAGCAGGGTAGTACGACAAGCCGAGTCAAAACCAATAGAGCAAACTAGAATACCAGAGCACTGAGTGACTAGACAAGCTAGAACCACGACAGGGCAATGAGCTGAAGTGAGAAGTAAGCTTAAATACCCCGGCTCCGGATGGTAGACACGCCTCTGACAAGTACCGATTGGATATCGGACACTTGAGTGGCAGGTCGCTCGTGATAGCGTCATGACGTCACGTATTGAGCGTCCCGCTAGAAAAGGACGTGGATTCCTCGCGGTCGGTGTTTAAGTGACTGGATGAACCGCGAGGAACGAAGGAAACAGCTCGTTTGGACGGATAAACTACTAAGTCTCTACCTCTTTTAGAGGTAGAGACCTCAGGTACCCTGACACTTAGATAGGCATGTGAGAGCTACTGGTGAAGTCCAGCCCCCTAGTGCTGAGGATAAGACAAGATCGGACTTCAGGCTGATACATGAGCAGAAATAGTGGCTTAGGATGCATAAGGCCTCAGGTTCAAATCCCCTGTTGGGCACTTCTGGGGTGACCATGTCTGGCTGTCTGGATGTCACGGCAAGAACCGTGACAGTACCACCCCTTTAAGAACGCCTTTTCAAACATTAGTAGGTCCTTTATGCAGACTATAGTACCAGTAGAGGCGCAGGTAGGTCTTCCTTGGGCTCGCAGTAAGTAAGGATGATGTCAATGGAAGTATTTACAGGTTGAGGTGCAGAAGTTTCAGGAACAGATGGTAGAGACTTCTCAGGGATATTGGTTATATTGATTACTGTGGTCTGGGTACCCTTTTCCGTCACAGAACGTGGCCAGGGCTGGCAGTAACCTTGGCAGTTTCCAGGCTGTGTTGCAGGTATGACAGGATGGGTACGAACAGTACCTACTTGAAGATATTTAGGCCAAGGTGGGCGAGTAGGGTAGAGGGAGATAAAGTGCCCTCTTTCTCCACAGTAGAAACAAAGGCCAAAACCTCTCTTTCGGTCTCTCTTTGGACGACAATATAGTCTATATGAAGCCGATCTCCATGGGCTCTTCTTTGTCCTCTGGAGTCTCCCTCGGGACCGGATCAAAAGGAGGCAACAAGGAGTCATGGCATTGGTACAGGGTCTCCTTATTTCTGGGAACCTGAGATCTTCTGGGATGTGGAGCAGGCTTTGTCACAGTGGTCTTGCACTGCGAGTCCATTGCAGTCATGAAGGATGCCCAACCTGGCCTGTGAGTCTGTGCACGGGGGCTGTGCAGGGATATACTCCAAGTCGCAGTACAAGCAAGAAGAAGCAGAAGAGTAGTCTTGGAAAGCCGTAGTCAGGGGAAGCCAGAGGTCAGAGAAATCGATAAGAAGAGCGGAGGTCAGGAGCCAGGAACAAACTGGAGAACAAACGCTCTGGATACTCAGAAACAGGAACCAAACAGCAAAACCAGAGTCAATGAACTGACAAAGTTCCCAGGGTCAAGGCAGTGCTTAAATACCCAGCTAATACTGATCTGATTCAGGTGGGCAGATGAGAGCCACTGGTGAAGGCCAGTCCCCTAGAGCTGCAGATAAGACAAGATCAGACTTCAGGCTGATACATGAGCAGAAATAGTGGCTTAGAGGCAGGAACGCAGACTTGGGATGCATAAGGCCTTAGGTTGGGTACTTCTGCGGTGACCACGGCTGGCTGTCATGGCGAGTACCGTGACATTAGTACATCTTTCTTTGGGATACTTCTAACTTCCTCCAAAATTGTTTATAAATTTATTTCGTCATATCCTTTCTCCATGAATTGTGCTTTTATACTCTCTGCCTGAAAGTTGTGATCATCTGAACAATTGCGCCAAATTCTTACGAACTGGCCCTTTGGGGTGTTAGTGAGTCAGAGGGAATAATGGCAACTTTTCTTCTCTATGTACCCATTTGAATAAACTTCTTTGAAGAAGTTTTTAGTGGCTATGCGAGTGTCACGATTCTGGGAACCCAACACGCTAACACACACACACAGAAAAGGTGCAGTACCGGACCTTAGAGTGTACCGGCTAGGCACACAAAGAATAGTCAGGAGACAAGCCGAGTAAGGGGAACCAGAAGACAGAATAACGAGAAACAAGCCGAGGTCAAAGGGTAGGAGAAAGTCACAAAGTCAGATTAACAAGCCAGAGAGTACGTAACCAGAAACACAACAGGGCAGGGAGGAACAGGAAAGGTAAGTATTTAAACCATAAGGTTAATTCTGATTAGATAATTTCCAATCAGAATTAACAATCACACGTGGGAGATATCTAAACCTCCCACTGTGATTGAGGCACTGTGCCTTTAACGCTGGGTCAGGTGACTGACCCCGGCGTGTCATATATTGGGCGGTCTCCCACCATGCAGCGCCATGCATGCTGCCGCTGGGGGACGTGGAGGAAGACGCGGGCGGCATCCGAGGCTGGAGGGATGCCGCTCGCCGAGCCCACGTGGAGGAGGGGACCGCGGACGGCTGGAGGGTGAGTACTGCGAGCGGAGTGCAGCCTCCCCTCGCAGCCGCCCGCGGGATCCCGACAGCGAGATTCCTGAATGCTGATGTTTAGATCTAAAAAATGTATTTCTAAAGTGCTGAATCACGTAGATGAAACAATATTCCAATCATTTTTGTTAAGATACATTCAAAACACATCTAAGTCTGTGGTTGAGCCTGTCCAAATGAAAAGATCTCTTTCTCTAGGCCCTTTTTGATATATTCCTCAAACTTTTTAGATTTTTTGAAAAGTTGTGTCGCGAGTTATATGATTTGATATGTTTATGTCTCCTTGGGCTAGGGGTTCTTTGCCTTCTTACATGTATGTCTCTCTGACTATAGTTATGTCTATCTAACCTTGGGCTAAGGGTTTGGCTCCTACGCCATCTTATATTGGTGTCCCTTTGGTCACCTCTGGTTCGAGTATTGTGTCATTCTCTTCTATATTGTTTTACATCTTTTCTAGTGTTAGTATTTTGTTTCCTAACTTATTTTATGGTAATTGTTTTTTTTGTGTGTTTACATTTCCCGTTTTGTAGTCGTTAGTGACTCTCAAGTATTTCCTCTTTTTTATTTTTATGGTTTCTCTTTTAGTTGAGTATCTGTGTTTTTTTTTTGTAAATCTCTTTTTATTTTTGAGGCATAAGAGTGAACAATATGATCATGCATATGCATGGTACATGAGGTATTTACAATTTTCACAATGTGTTGACGGAGATTTTTTCATACATCATACATTTGCTATTCAGCCTCTTTTTATGGGAGTAGGGTACAGGTTTGGTACGCCGTATATGGTAAGTTAGTTAAAGCATAGAGGTCTGCAGTCATGAAACACACGTCACATTACGGCCTTAAAAATTAAACAATATTTTAAACAAGTTAGACTGTCTGCTGGAGTAAAAGCCCCATATTTAGGCAGTATCGTGAGGAGTAAAGCTGCGTGTTACGTGTTCGGAGCTTTAGGCGTCGGTGTGTGTGCACATGTTCCTGGTGTGGGGTAGAACCTGGTGGCTATATGTGTGTGGTAGTATTTCGCTACCGGTTACATTATGTGCCAGGAGGGGAGTTCAAGTGATGTGTGCGGTCTCACTTGTGTGGGGGGTCCCAAATGCATCTATATGTGGTGTCCAGGTTGTTAGCACCATTCTTGTGGTATCTAGGGCATTTGTGGGTTGTGGGTACTCCTAACCAAGGGAGTAGCGGGGGAGCGGAGGGGGTTACCTATTATGGTATGTGTATGACTGCTTGGGGTGGTTGCAAGTTAGTGCGAGCATGCATCAACATCAAATGGTAACACAGATGACAGCATAAATGATAATTCAAACTGTAAACACAAAATGTAAACAAATAGGAACTGTGTTGCAGCTCTCGTTGCTGCCGCTGGTTCGGTCAACTCTAAGTCCAGTCATGTGGCTGAGTCCAGAGATGCTGTTGCCCGTGGGACAAAAGTCACTGCGGTGTCAGGGTTCCAGGAGGCGGTCTGCTGGGGTAACTCAGTAGATGTCGGTGTGAGTCCCAGTGTGGACATCAGAGCAGGGACATCCGCCCCTGTGGTGATCTTGTGGACATTGCCGGCATGAGTGATTGTGAGGGATCTTGGTAGTCCCCAGCGGTATTGTATCCCCTTGGTGCGTAACTGATTGGTAAGGTGGCTCAGAGATTTCCGCCATTGAAGTGTTGCTCGAGATATGTCCTGGAAGAAGGAAAGATGTGAATTCTCAAATGTGAGGGGTGTTTTGCCGCGGAGTGCTGTCATAATTTGAGACTTCTCGTACGATGTGGTGCAGCGGAGGATTACGTCTCTGGCATCGTTGGTGGGTGCCGTCGGTGGAGTTGGGAGACGGTATATCCCGTCCAAGGTGATTTTCCGGGCAGTTGCCGGGGGCACAATGGTGGCCAGGAGTCTCCTGGCGTAGTGTGGCAGTTCATCCGCAGTTATGTCACCCGGTATGCTGCGAATTTTAATATGGTTGCGTCGTGCGCGGTCTTCCTGGGTGGACATCTGCAACGTGAGGGTTTGTTGCACTGCGTGCAGGTGTTGCATGTGGTCTTTCATATTGGACATATTGTTGTGGATTTCCGTTATTTGATCCTCTGTCACCTTGACACGGACTGTAACCTTTTGCATGTCAGCTTTAAGGGTCCCTATGTCAGCAGAGAGCATTTTCTGAATGTCTAACACCCAGTTTTGTAAGTCCCTTTTTGTGGCTAGTGAGTTGTCATCCGGAGTCACCAGTGAGGGTACTTGGACCTGTGCTGGGTCCGGTCTGGGTTGTGTAGTAGGGTGAGCCCCCAAGTGGAGTTGCGATAGTGTGGCTGGGGCCTCTGCGGCGGCCATCTTGGGTTGTGGTTGCCGTTGTAGCATGGCTCCAATGTCTGGATGCTCAGCTGTGGGGCCTGGTTGTGGTTTCTGCGTGCGGCGCCCCATATTTACCAGAGTCTTGTCGCCGGGAGAGGTATGTGGGCTCTGTGATGCAGTGCAGCTCCGATCAGGCGTCCCGCCGAGGAGGATATCCAGGTCGCGGTAAGCCGCTGGGAGGTAGGCCCGAGTCTGCCGTTTCGTTCTCCCGGTCTTCGGGCTCTGAAAGAAAGGCATCTATCGATGCGGGTGTGAGTCCTGATGCCGGTTCTCCCGGTTACAGGGTCGGATGGTGTCGTGGGAAGGAGATGTTTGCGGATTTTCAGCAGCTGTCTCAGGAGTGAATGGATATGGCGGCCATTCAGCTCCGGCTCCAAGCTCCGCCCCCCCGGTTTCTCTTTTAGGCTTTTTCAATTTTGCTTTTAATTTCTTTCATTAATTGATTATACATTTCAGGGCTGGTGTTTTCATTAAGTTTTTCTTTCCAAGTTTTAATTTCCTCATCTAGTTGTGTGAGGTTTTCTTCTCTCCTGGATACAATGTATTCCATCATGCTGAAGGAAAGGCCATCCTGAATTGTCTCGGACTAAACCACCTCTAAACAATATACAAATAATACATACATAAGGTGGAACTGAAAGGATAAAATCTGGTATAAATCTGTAAAAATAAAAAATGACAGAAACATTGATCCTGTTACTTCCTGGTTTGTTTAGCTCAGTGGAGCAGGCAGCAAGTGGCGAGGAAACCTGCCTTGCAAAGACTTGTAATTGAGCTGCACTGGGAAGTCTGTGATTGGACAGCCACAGAAAGTCTGAGTGAGAGTTAAATGGGAGGTGTTTCAAAGGCTGCAGACAAGAGATCTCTAGCTTTTGCTAGTTGTTTTTAGATATATCCCCAATGGAAAAAAATGCACATTTAAAGTGATACTCCAGGCACCCAGACCACTTCTGCCCCTTGGAGTGGTCTGGGTGCCAACTCCCACTACCCTTAACCCTGCAAGTGTAATTATTGCAGTTATCATAAACTGCAATATTTACCTTGCAGGATTAAGTCCTCCTCTAGTGGCTGTCTATCAGACCGCCACTAGAGAGATTTCCGCCTTCTTAAAACACAAAAAGTGTTTTAAGCAACACTGAAAGTCCTCACGCTATGTGAGGACCTCCAGCGTCGCCGAAATCCTCATAGGAAAGCATTAAATAATGCTTTCCTATGGGGAGGTCTAATGCGCGTGCGCGGTCAATGCTATTTTTCATTAGGTCTCCCCCGCCGGCTGACGTCGGCGGGGGAGGAGAGTAGGCAGATAGTAGGCGGAGCTACATCAGCGCTGGACTCTGGTAAGTCACTGAAGGGGTTTTAACCCCTTCAGCAACTTGGGATGGGGGGCTGGAGGGAAAGGGGCACTACAGGGTCCCGCAGTGCCAGGAAAACAAATATGTTTTCCTGGCACTGGAGAATCCCTTAAAATGCAAGTTAATAACAGTGAACTTAGAGGTCCAACACATTATTAATCGCCCCAATGGACCAGCCTCAACTGGATTAAATAATGCTCAAGAAATCAACATTCAGGTCATCATTGGTGGTAGTGGGCCTGTGGGAGACAGAGTATGTGACACAGATTTATTTGAAATTTCCTCATACTCTGAAGGTGATATTGATTTAGGTTGCTGGGAAAAATGAAGGCACACCTCACAGCTTCAGCAGCCTCCATCAGACAAACCATATGTTGCAGGCTTTGCCATGGTAGATGACCATTCAAGCAGAGATCTGTGAGATTTGCCTAAAGAAAGCAACTAATACTTGTTCTAAAAAATTAAATATAAATACCGCACTATTTAATTTTTTGGATTTTTCACTATAGAGGCTATAGTAGAGGGAATACCTCTAAAATACCAGCACCACCAAGTAATTGAGTGCAAACACTACCCAGTTTTTTGTTTAATACTTGTTCTAAGGCCAAAAGTTACCAGCTCTCCCATGCTCCTTACCCCAAATATTGCTGCAAAGGGTGAACTAATAAATGGAAACAAAAAATCCAATACTGCACATTTGTATATTTTTTGTTTATATATATATACCTACACACAGCAATCTTTAAATTAAATTGCAATTTCATGCCAAGTTATTTAAAAAAAATCTAATTCTTATTTTTATCTGAAGAAATCTCAGTGTCAAAGCAAACGTATAAAATATACCACATTCTTTCCAGGAGATTAGTGTATCTTTGCAGCCCAAACATTTTTACCACTATTGCTCATGGTGTGTTTAAATATTTGTGAAGTGTCAGGTTCTCTCACTCTCCAAGCACATACTTCAACTCAGAGAATGACTTGATATTCAACAAAAGCTTGATGACTTCAAAATTGGACTTTTTATGTAAGATTAATTATAATGCTATTTCCTATCCACTATTCATTACTATAAACAATGATTGCGTTACACTCCTGGGGATTTTTGTATGACACTGCTGTTGGCCATAAAGAATCCTGCTGAAAATGTGCCTATTAATATTGATTATTATTATTGTATTATGCATCTGTCTAACTTTTCTTTTTCTAAATAATATATATTTTTAATAAAATATCACATTTACAAATGTGATGTTCTGTTTTGAGACTATTATATACATATATCAATTATGTGGACTACCTTTCTTATCACCCTCAGCCAGTCAAAGTCTGGGTCATGGAAAAAAAATTCACATCACCTGCAATGCTAATGATGGAGAATCTGTATTCCATATTGTAAATTCATGGAATGAACTGCTTGCATTCCATACTTCGTGCTGCTACTTTGTTATCATCAAAGAACGAGTAGAAATAGAACACTGGAAGCATTTCATGGAACGTCTAGCAACTCCTGTTAACTTGGGTACCACCGAGCTGTGATTGGGTGGCCGTTGTCAGGGAGACGTAGCGTTGTCGGCGTGCGACGAACCCGGACGGCCATCTTTAGTGTGTCGGATTCTAAACACTGCAAGCGGTGAATGTAAGTGGGGAGAGAAGGGGGTAAAAATCGGGTGAGCGGGAGAGAAAGTCGAGGGGGATCAAAATGCTAATACAAAGGGAAACAATGTTATCCGCGATTGGAGAAAGATTGTAATACAGAATAAATACCGGTGAAGGTAAAATGTAAAATAAAAGGTTGACAAAGAAATGTTACAGCATTTATGGGCACAGGCGTGAACTCGGGAAGATGGATAAAGGGTCTTGATGGTAAATGGGGGATAATGATGGTTTCAACCAAAGGTGTAGTAAGATAGTGTGGACAAAGAAGGGCGCGGATGAGAGAGTCAGCTGAAACAATGATTAGAGGCTTGGGAGAGGATGGGAGGGCGGTATAAAAATAGGGGTGCAAGGATAATTGAAGAAGGGAGATAGAAACGAGATTTATATGTAAATATAGCATCTTGGAGAAAGGTGTGTGATCAACAGGCAAAAAAGAAAAGAAAAAGAGAATAACACTTTACAGAAGAAGAAATAGAATAGAGAGAGATTGGAAGGTGTTTAAAACAGGTGATTGGAAAAAACTAGGGATGTAATGTATTCGAATTTTAAACATACAATGTTTCCATATATTAATTAAGTCACTGAAAGTATAATGTTTTAAATATGATCTTTAGTCACTTGCCTGTATTTCAAGACACTACAATGCTACACCCATTTAAAAAAAAAAAAAAGGTCTATTGTTAATGGTCTTATATTAGAACTCTGTACAGATATCTATAACAATCAAATTGGTTCCCATGTAAAATAATACTTTAGGGATAAATATATTTCTGTTTTATATGCTGTCATTTCATAACTGTCATATTATATATCATAACTGCCTTTTATTGCCCCCCTCCCCCCCACTTCCCTTTTACACCCCCTCCCACACACACATACCTTGCATACTTATGATTTCTATGAATAATATCAGTGTTAATCAATAGAATGAGGTAAAGGTTAAGAATTACAAATTGGAATAATATGTAATCAATATTTTTCAGCATTGTGCCTTCCACAATTATTATTATTATTATTATTCATATTTTATATATTGTAGATGACACACACAAGTTAAGTTGTTACAGTCTAAACAGGATTCTACTTCTTTTAGAAGGACTATTCAAAAATGTGACTGACTGTGTCAGATGACATTTAGTATAGGTAATTACAAAGTTAGGTAGTCGTGTATAGAGAACCAGCAAGCATAGTTTCTTTCTTTTCTTTTTTTTTATTTTTTAAAAAGTGTTTTTTTTTTTAATTTTTCCATCATATTTTTTTTTTGTGAATTCTTTATTTTGGGTGCATAGGTAAACAAAGCAGCTCACTCTGCTACAATAGCAGTCGTGAGTATCAACATATCACAATGACATTACTATAATGGTGTTTCACAATGCACAGTTTTGTGTGTAGAAGTAGAAATATATTAGGAGTCAACCTTGATTGTTGTTTACGGTTGTGGTGATTGGCTTTAACAGTGTTACATCAGCAGCTTGGCCACATGTGCGGAGCAAGCAGCAACGCTCTGCCATGTGGGGCTAGTTACCTTGGTGGTGCTAGAGCGTTTTGTCGTATGGCCATAGTTGGCCTGTGTGTGAGGTGTACGCAGTGTGTCATTCCTGTGGGGGCCGTCTGGAGGCTGCGCCCTGTGTAAAATTTGTGTTGTACCTAGTTGGCAGATGAGATGGTATGGTGATGTCTTGGAGGCTTTCGCAGAAGCCGCATTCTGATAAATGCCTGAGCGCATCACTACGATAACGAAAGGGGGGGTAGAGAAGATATTCTGTTACATAGCGTTACATACATTATTGTCGTCTTTTGTGTACAACCGCCAAGGGATTTTCCCAAGTTTTATTAACTAAACAGGAGTTAACTGAAAATAACAGGTTTAAAATAAATTCTACTAGCCAGTACGTCCAGTGCAATAGTTCTAATTTTCATCTGTGTGTCTGTTTCACATCGTGGTTTTTGTAAATTGCCTGTAGTTCGTGTGGTCCTCATATCTGAGGTGTGTGTTCTTATCGTGTGTGTTGTGACCTTTTTTGCTTTTAAAACTGATTTTTAGTTTCGAGGAATTTCTGATGGGGTTCAGTAGTAAGCATGAAGTGGGTATCACACGTGATAGTGCACTTCGTCTCCATGATGCAGAACTGGTGTTGTTCTATATGTTTTGTGGTGGTTGTCAGTCGACAGTGATGTGTAGGGTGTGTGGTCCCTTTTAGTCATAGGGTCTGTTATGTTGCATAATTGTTTGTGTTCCCGTTGGTCGTGTTTGTTGGTAGCGTCGTCTTGGTTGTGTCAGTGATGCGTTTGTGGTATTAGTCGCGTCTTGGTCTACTGGTCGGGGGTGGTTAGCGTGTCCTCTGTTCTCTTGGGTTCTACGGGGTTATCAGTGGGTATATTTGTCCTTGAGTGTGTTATGGGTAGCTCGTGTGTGGGGGTATGGTGTCGCGATGGGAGGGGGGTGGAAGGGAGTCCTGGAGCGGCTGCACGCCCCGGTCCGTGTCCTACACCCCTACTAGGTGCCTCATAATCCAGGGGTCCCAGATTTTGTGGAAGTGTTTTGTCGTGTCGTGTAGAATTGCTGAGAGTTTCTCCATTTCCATGGTTTCATTGTTTTTTTGGATCATCTTTGTTAGTGTAGGCGTGTTTTGGTTACCCCAATGCTCTGCTATGGTGCGTCTGGTGGCGAGAGCCATTTTCGCCACTAGTTTGTTTTGTGCTCTTGGTAGTTGGGGTTGGGGTTTTGAGAGTAGCCATGTCCAGGGGTCCATGGGTATGTTCTCGTGCAATATTCTGGAAGTGAGGTTAGCAACCTCAGTCCAGAGTTGCGAGCTGTGTGGGCAATGCCACCACATGTGGATGTAGGTTCCTTGTTGTCCGAATTTTTTCCAGCATGTGTCTGTGTGGGCTATTCCCATTTGTTTGAGTTTCAGTGGTGTCAGGTACCATCTGAGCATAGTTTTGTACGCCTGTTCCTTATGATTTACGCATATGGTAAGTGAGGCGGTTGCTTCCCATATGCTTGCCCAGACTGTTGGGTTCTCTGGTGGGCCTATGTCTCTTTCCCAGGCCTTCGTGTAGGTAAGTGTGTCTGCTGGGGAATCGGCGTTTAGTTGGGAGTATATCGAGGAAATTTGTCCCTTGTGTGTGGGGGCTTGTAGGCAATTTTGTTTCGAATCGTAGTTTTGTGGTTGCTGTTTTTGTATTCTGGGGTTATGTTAGGAAGCTGCGTAGTTGTAGGTATCGAAAGTGGTCCAGGGTGTTCAATGGTGTGGTACACGTAAGTTCTGGGAATGGTATCAATTGTTGGTTTCTGTAGAAGTCCCTAAGTCTGGTTAGTCCGTTGTCCTCATAGTGTGCGTAGTCTCGTGGTGTCATGCCTGGGGGGAATCGTTTATTTCTGAGGATCGGGGTGAGTGGTGATGGGAAGTTTATGAGGGGGTATCGTGCGTTGGTTCTATCCCAGACTTGTAGGGATGTGGTTAGAGCAGGTGTTGTTGGGGGGAGTTCTGGTCTGTCTTTTTTGGGGAGCGAAAAGAGGAGGGAGGGGTGATCTCTGCCCAGAAGGTCGTGCTCCAGATCTACCCAAATTTTTGTTTCCGGGGGGGGAAGGAAGGGGTTGCAATTGGGCTAGCTGGGCCGCTTGGTAGTATTGCATGAGGTTAGGGAGACCCAGGCCCCCGGACTTTACTGTTATCCGTTTAATCCGTGGTCTTTTGTCATCCTAGATGAATTTGTCTATTTTTGATTGGAGGGCTTTAAAGTCCAGTCTAGAGATGGGGATGGGTAGGGTCTGGAACAAATATAAGAATTTGGGCAGGAGGTTCATTTTTATGGATGCGATTCTGCCCAGCCAGGATATGTGCATGGGTTGCCATCTTTGTAGGTCTGACAGGGCTCGTTCGATCAGTGGGGTGTAGTTTAGTGAATATGTTTTGGATAGATCTGCTGGGATGTGTGTGCCTAGGTAGTGAATGCTTTGTTGGTTGTATCGGAATGGGTGTGAGTGTTTTAGTTGGGTTAGGAGTGGTTGTGGTAAGTTGAGGGGAAGGGCTTCTGTTTTATCCAGGTTTAGTTTATATCCTGAGAAGTGGGCGTATTCTTGGAGGAGTGTGAGAAGGGGGGCAGGGAGTTAGTAGGGTCCGCGAGAGTTAGGAGGATATCGTCTGCATACGCTGCGATCTTATATTCTTCCTGTCTAACCTTGAGGCCCTGGATTTCTGGGGTGGTGCGAATGAGTTGGAGAAGGGGTTCCAGGGAGAGGGCAAATAGGAGTGGGGAGAGCGGGCAGCCTTGCCTGGTTCCGTTTCTTATTATGAACTCGTGTGGGTTAGTGTTGGGGAGGAGGTGAGTCGCCGTTGGGTTTGAGTATAGGGTTGTGAGAGCCGTGATGACGGTGTCGGGGAAGTGGAATTTTTGTAGTGTGCCGAATAGGAAGGGCAAGAGCAAGCGATCAAACACTTTTTCTGCGTCCATTGAGAGTAGTAGGGTGGGGATGTTATTATGTTGGGCTCTCCATATTAAGTCTAATGTGCGTCTGGTATTGTCGCAGGCTTGGCGGTTGGGGATAAATCCTACCTGGTCTTGATGTACGAGTTTTGGGAGGAGACGTTGTATTCTGTTGGCCAGTGTTTTCGTGAGGATTTTAATGTCCGTGTTAAGGAGGGATATTGGGCGGTAGTGTCCAGGGTCTAGGTGTGTTTTGTGCGGTTTGGGGATTAGGCATATGTTGGCTTTGAGCATTTCCGGTGTTACCTGTTCGCCTTCCATTATTGAATTGTAGAGTGTGGTCAGGTGGGGAATCAGTGTGGTGCTAAATGTTTTGTAGTAGAGGCCTGTGAAGCCATCGGGTCCTGGACTTTTGTTGGGTTTTGTGTTCTTTATCGTGAGGGCTATTTCTTCTTCAGTGACTGGGGACGCGAGGGATTCCCGTTCCTGGTTTGTTAGTGCTGGGAGGGGATTTTTGATAGGAAGTTGTGTATTTCCTGCCCTAGTTTCGGGTGTGTGAGAGTATGGTTGGGGCTGTGGTTATATAATTTGGTGAAGTACTCAACGAATATGGAGGCTATTTGGTCAGGGTCGTTGTGGGTTCGGCCCCCAGGTGAGGTGATTTTGTCTATGCGTTTGTGGAGTGACGTTTGGCGAAGCCTGCGTGCTAGGAGGGTGTCTGACTTGTTGGATTTCTCATAATATAGTTGTTTTGTCCATTGTAGTGCTTTATGGGCGTCTTTAGTCATGTAGGTTTTTATTGCTTGTTGGTGGGATTTAATTTGGTCTAGCAATGGTTGGGAGGGGGTATGTTTGTGTTTGGCTTCGAGCGTCCGTAGGGAGGTCAGGTGGTGTTCTAGTTCGTGGAGTGTTTGTTTTCTGTGGGTGCTAGCCGCATTAATTATCTTTACTCTGATTGTTGCCTTATGGGCTGCCCACAGTGTGTTCGTGGATGGAACCGATCCTGTGTTGGTCTCGAAGTAGCTAGTGTGCTCTCGTTGGATGGTTTGTCTGATTTGGGGGTTGTGTAGGAGTGTGGGGTTCAGTCTCCAGGTCCATGCTTTGGCCTTGAGAGGTTTGTCTATATGGAGGGAGATTTCGTCGTGGTCGGACCAGGTGATTGAACCTATTGAGGTGGATTGGGGCACCAGTGAGGGGGATATTAAGAATAAGTCTATTCTGGAGTAAGAAGAATGTGGGTGCGAGAAGAAGGTGAAGTCCGGAGTTGTGTGGTGCTGAAGTCTCCATTTGTCTTGTAGGCCTGTTTGGGTGGCGAACTCCATAAGGAGTTTGTAATTTTTCCTGGTAGGGATGTGTGTGATTTGTTACTCCCTGTGCTTTTCCTATCTATGGATGGGGTTAGGACTGCGTTGAGGTCTCCACCCAGTATGGTGTGGTGTGAAGGTAACAGTTTTAGTTGTGTGCGAAGTGCTGTCCAGAACGTTGGTTCGGGTGTGTTTGGGGCGTAGACTGTAGTGATCGCGTATTTGTGGTTGGCGAGGTGTCCTGTGATGGTCAGGTATCTCCCTTGGGGGTCTGGGAGGCTTTTTGAGATTGTGATCAGGCATTTTTTGTGAACCATGATGGCTACCCCATTCTGTTTGCCTTGAGGTGAATTTGCTAGGTAGCATTGCTTGTAGTTTTTGTTGGTTAGCGGGAAGGGCTTTTTTGTTTCAAAATGTGTTTCCTGTAGGAGAATTATGTCTGCCTTCGTTCTGTTAGCCCAGCGTAATGTTTGATGTCTCTTAGCTGGGTTGTTTAATCCCTTGCAATTGATGGAGATGCAGGAGATTGGTTCTGGCATGGGTGTGTGTAGTTGTGGTGGTGTTTCGTTAGGGAGGGTGTTCCTGGTGTGGTGTGGGCTCCGGGGCGGGGGGGGGGCCCGGGGCGCCCGATCGCTCCATCTGGGAGGACTCCGGGGTGGGGGGGTGGATGGTAGGTTAGGTGAGCAGGGGAGCGTTATAGAGTTCGGGGGGGTTGGGTTATGGAGTGTCTCTCCTGGTCTTATGTGGTAGTTGCCAGGTAAAGTGGGGGGTTACGGTGTTTTACACCTTGGGTCTGTCGTGTGGCTGGTGTCGCCCGGGTTTCCCGGGATTTGGGGGTGGGGGAGAGGAGGAAGAGTTTTCACGTTCCTGTTACTCCTCCTCACGGTTCGGCGATGCTGTGTTGTCTGTCTGCAGTGTAAGGTGCTGTCTGTGGTCCCTCTGTCAGTGTTTGAATTATTTATTGTGCTGTCTTTGTCTGTATTCCTGTGGGTGTATCATTCCATGGAACGTACTTTCGGCTTCTAGTAGAAGTAGTAGATAACATTAGATAACAACATATTAAATACAACATGTAAAACATTTCAGCCTTATGTGTGGTCTCGGTTCCTATTATTACATTTGCATATCATTTGTGTGGACCATGAACAGTAAAGTATAAAAAACATTTCAATGCAGGTAATAGTTTCATGCTGAGGGAGTCTACCTGTCCGTCTTGCATGGGTTGGGGAGGTATTTGGGGGTGTCCTGATCTGGTCAATGGGGGTTTATGCTGGCGTACCTGTGGTTCTATTTTTACGTTAGGGGGGAGGCAGGGGTATAGGATTAGGGAGTTTCCTCCAGTTCAGTCGTGGGGTGTTTGCTATATTGTCGTTGTAGGTGTCTGTCACTGGTGATGTAGTCTTTCGTGTCGGGTGTGGGTCAGGGGGTTTGCTCGGGAGTGGGGGGGGGTGGGACTGTCCAGTTGGGTCAGCTCTTTGAGCCAGTCTGGGGTCATGGGAGGGGGGGAGGGGTGTAGGTACCAGTGTATTGCTGAGGGGTCCGTCTTTTGGGGTAGGGGGAGGGGTTGGGTGTCCCGTCATGGGTTGTGCAGGGGGGTACCTGTAAAGTCAGAATTGGTTAGATTGTGACCCAAGTTATTGGGTGGAGGGGTTCCCAGTTCAGTTCATTGATAGTTCTTGGGGAGCAGATCTGATTTGTTGTTGGGTGTGGTGACGGGCAAGGTGTTAGAAGGTGATCTTCCCGTATCTTGCTGTTTGGGTATGGTGGTGTCTTGGGCCCTCGTTTGGAGTCAGGTGGGTGGACCAGAACAGGCTAGTGGCATGTTGCTCAGGTCTCATTCCGGTCTTCGCGAATGCATCTTCCTGTGGTTGAACGAGACGGTTGTTTGTAACTGGTGATTGTAGGGCTGGGGTTTAGGCAAGTTCGTGGACCGTAATTCCTTGTCCTGAGATTGCGGATGAGTTTGGGGGGGGGGGGAGGTGGCATGTGGTAATGGGAGGTGGGGGTTGCCCGGTTGGCATAGGGGGAGCCGCTTACCACTCCTGAGTGTTCCATGATAACTTATGGTGTGATGGTGTGAGTCCAAGCGGCAAGAGGTCAGCCCTGCAAGAGTTACTGACGGCTTTCTCGGTGGTGCGGAGGGGGCTCCTCCGGGTTAGCGGGTAGCCTCAGTTTCTTGGGCGGTCTGAGGGAGTCAGGGTCGGTCGTGTGGGCGACCTTCTTCTCTGTTCTTGTGGAAGGGGGCAATTTGCAGCAGCTGTATTCCCAGGGATTCCGCGAAGGGTGTCATGTCCGACACTGAGGTGAGGATGTGCATTTGGTCATCTTTTTTGATCATAAGTTTAAAGGGGTGTCCCCAGGTATATTTGATGCCTTGTTGCTGAAGGGCGAGTGTCAGAGGTTTGAGGTCTCTCCTTTTTTTGAGCGTGGAGGGAGCCAGGTATTGGAAGAAAGTAAGACGGGTTTCATTATAGCGTGGGGGTTTGTCTCGTGCCAGGGTCAGTAGCTTCTCTTTGGTTCTGAAGAAATGTATGCGGGTGATCACGTCTCTTGGGGTGGTGGCGCCTAGATTTTGCAGGCGGAGAGCTCTATGGGCCCTGTCCATTTCCAACTCCTGAGGTGTGAGTTCGGGTGCCAGTGCCTTGAAAATGTTTTGAAGTGTTGGTACAAGTTGTTCCATGGTGACGGTTTCGGGTAGGCCACGGATTTGAATGTTATTCCGCCTGGACCTATTATTTAGGTCTTCCAGGCCATCTTCCAGGGCTGTCATGTGGCCATATAGATATGCTATATCCTGGGTGTGATTTGTGGTGGTGGCTTGGATGGATGCGAGCCGGGTTTCTACCTGATCTGTGCGGGCGTTGAGGCCTACTATATCCGCCTTGAGGCCTGATACATGCCGTCCTATCTCGGTGGCTACATGGGCCTTTATGTCTGTAGTTGCTTGATGAAGCATGTCCCGCAGTAATCTGATGGTTATGGGGGCCGCCGGGTTCGTCGTCTTGTCCAGGCTTTTGGCTTCCGAGCCTAATTCCTCTTCTGCTTGTGAGGAGGTTGCTCTCTGTTGGTCCGACGGCGTGCGGAATATGGAGGCCACAGATGGGTTTGTGTCCCTCCGTTTTTTTTTGCCTCCCATTACCTTCGGGTTGATTCAGGTGCAGGATGTTTTAGGGCTTCGGTCGATGTGGTGACAGGTTGTTTTGCGGTGTTAGGGATGCAGATGGTAGTGGATTTAGCGCGTGGGGGGATCAGAGCTCTAGGATCAAGCGTCCATCTTCGTCCGAGGTTAGGCCACGCCCCCATAGTTTCTTTCTTAATAAAAGAAAAACATTTTTTTTTAAAAACTCAGCTAACCAAAGAGTTATTCATATTCATCAAATAATATGATAATGGCTGAACTATTTTTTTTTTTTTTACCAACACATACTTACAATACAAACTTCATAAGGGAGAACTTGTGAATGTTTATATAAAACACCAGGCAACAATGTGCAATGTCAGTCAGCAGTTGCAAAGGCCAGTAATGTACTGTAATGCATAAAAAGGGGGTACTGACTCCTGTGGTGAAAATATAATTCTAACTCTTAAAAAGTCGATGGTAAGACCATTACCTTGTAAAATGTGTTGCAATTTTGCGCCCCAGTTTAAAAAAAAAAGAAAAAAGGATATTATGGGTCTGGAAAATGTGCATAAGTGGGCTGCAGAATTAATAAGGGAAACTGGACATAATTATGAAGGATGCCTAAAAAAATGTAATTTGTTTAGTTTAGAAAGAAAGTGGTCCATAGAGAATATCAGTGCATTATACAAATTTCACCCACAGCAAAGGAAAGTGTTGTCTTAAAGGAACACTGTAGTATTAGGCATACAAACATGTATTTCTTACACTGTAGTACTAAAGAACCAACTTAGGTGTCCGGCCCCCGTCAGTTAGGAGTTTAAATGTATTTTACTTACCTTTTCTCCATCGCCCCACCAGTCTCGCCGTTGCTAGCCCCAACTCCATGACTGAGATCATCAGTCTTGACGATCTCAGCCAATCTAATGCTTTCCCATAGGAAAGCACTGGGAGGCTATTGCACATGCATGGCAAAATGCCACGCTGCGCCAATTAACATCTCCTCATAGAAATGCATTGAAACAATGCACCTTTATGGGGAGTTTTCAGCTCTGCGTGGAGACGCTAAACATAGGTTCTGCACAAAGTGCAGCACTGACCTAGGAAGAGCCTCTAGTGGTTATCTCTTTGTGCTGGTGTCAGATGCTAATTTTGCACAGAATTGTCATTAGCCATCCCAGAATTTTGTTCTGGACTGGCTAATGATGCTGCCAGAGGTGGAGTTACAACAGGCAGCTAAAGAGTTAAAGGGACACTATAGTCACCAAAACAACGTTAGTTTAATTAAACAGTTTTGGTGTATAGATCATGCCCCTGCAGTCTCAATGCTTAATTCTCTTCCATTTAGGAGTTAAATCACTTTGTTTATTAACCCTAGTCACACCTCCCTGTGTGTGACTTGCACAGCCTTCCTAAACACTTCCTGTAAAGAGTCATCATTCTAAACTTTATCCTTTATTTATTGCAAGTTCTGTTTAATTTAGATTTTCTTATACCCTGCAATATTAATAGCTTGCTAGACCTTGCAAGAGTCTCCTGTATGTGATTAAAGTTCAATTTACAGAGCAAAATATACAATTGTTTAAGGTAAATTACATCTGATTGAAAGTGAAACCAATTTTTTCATGCAGGCTGTGTCAATCAGAGACATGTGTGGCAAGGGCTGCATAAACAGAAACAAAGTGATTTAACTCCTAAATGGCAGTGAATTCAGCAGTGAAACCTGAGAGGCATGATGTATACACTAAAATCGCTTTATTAAGCTAAAGTTGTTTAGATGACTATAGTGTTCCATTAATCTCTGTATGAGTAGCGTTTGCAAGCAAAATACTGCACATATAGGCTTATGACACTATGACCACTTCAAATCAATGAAGTAGTATTGGTGCTTGGAGTAACCCATTTAGAACAGTTAGATAACAAAAAACCTACACTTTTTCCTGCACCGAGGGACCACACTGAAAAATAAGTACACTGAGAATGGTGAATTTTAAACTTTCACATTATCAGTGTCAACTTTGTCCAGACTGGTTGACATTAATTGGCTGGGTTCTGGGTTTGGGTTATTTACACAACCAAAATGTGGGCAGTCCCTCAGAGCCTGGACATCACTGTTCTTAAATGTTTTGATATTAAACCAACTGAAGACACTATAACCACTACAGTGAACAGAAGTGGTTACATTTATTGGAGTATTCCTTTATAGTTTGTGTGGTAACAGTTTGTTGATCCAAGAAGAAGTATGATCTTCATATCTAATCAAGAAATATTTTTCACTTTTTTTCTGGCATTATTGAAATCCCTTCAGTCTGGGTTTTTGTTGTAATTTGGATCAACAGCAGAACCAAATGTAAAGCTACCAAGGAGCTTGTCCATGCTCTAGTAATTTCCCGCATGGATTACTGTAACCCTCTCCTGATTGGTCTCCCCAAAAGCCGTACTGCCCCGCTACAGTCTGTAATGAATGCTGCAGCTAGACTGATTTTCCTATCCAGTCGGTCCTCTCACACCTCGCCCCTCTGCCAGTCCTTACATTGGCTCCCTGTATCCTATAGGAGTCAATTCAAAGTGCTAACCCATACATTTAAAGCACTGAACAATTCCAGCCCCTCTTATATCTCTTCACTGATCCAGAGGTATGCCCCTCCTCGTACCCTCCTCTCTGCCCGCGACCACCTCCTGACCGCTGCTCGCACCCGTACGGCCAACTCACGCTTGCAGGACCTCTCACGGGCGGCTCCTCTCCTATGGAATAACTTGCCTACTGCCATCAGACTCTCCCCTAGTCTTCAATCATTTAAGAAGGGCCTTAAAACCCATCTCTTCAGGAAAGCGTATGGCCTCCCAGAGTAATCTCTCCCTTACATACCTGTCTCTTGCTCTCCTATGGGATAGTGCTTTGCTCTCTCCTCCAGCTCTGCTTCACTCCTACTTGATATTTCCTATCCTAATGTTTCTAATACCCCACCTCCTATAGACTGTAAGCTCATTTGAGCAGGGTCCTCTTCAACCTATTATTCCTGTAAGTTTTCTTGTAATTGTCTTATTTATTGTTACATCCCCCCCTCTCAAAATATTGTAAAGCGCTACGGAATCTGT
This sequence comes from Pelobates fuscus, assembly GCF_036172605.1. Classification (NCBI taxonomy): domain Eukaryota; kingdom Metazoa; phylum Chordata; class Amphibia; order Anura; family Pelobatidae; genus Pelobates; species Pelobates fuscus. The sequence goes on along the minus strand of NC_086328.1, from coordinate 90,878,247 downwards.
TGGCGCTATATAAATGGCAATAATAATAATAATAATAATAATAATAATAAAGATTGAACTTGATGGAGTTAAGTCCTTATTTCACCCTAGATAATTCGGCAACAATAAATAGGTTTGCTAATATGTGTTTTTTTCTATATATAGGAGAACACACCATCGAGAAATCCCAAAATTGTATTCCTACATCATGGTGAAGATTTTTGTTGGTGGAGTGTCACCGTCAGCTTCACCAGAGGAACTAAAGAAACTCTTTGAAAGGTATGGGCAGGTAAATGAATGTGACATCCTCAAAAACTATGCCTTTGTCCACATGGAACGGGAGCAAGATGCCCACCGTGCCATAGGCGAGCTGCACAAACAGGAATTCTATGGCTCCCACCTCACAGTGGAATATGCTACGTCAAAGATACGCAATGCTACAAAAATATATGTTGGAAATGTCTCAAGCCGTGCCACTACCTCCCAAGTAAAGGAGCTGTTTGAGAAGTTCGGCAAGGTGGTTGAATGTGACATTGTCAAAAACTATGCCTTTGTACACATGGCAAAAGAGAGGGAAGCCATGGATGCCATTTTGCACCTTAACGACACTCCTCTTGCAGACCAGAAAATATTTGTCACACTTTCCAAAAGCAACAATGCTCCCAAGAGTTCCAAAATGGCATCAGCAATAGTGGCTGCTTCGTCACCTGCCCCTCCTCCGCCACCCCCTCCACCGCCTCCTGCTTATTACTTCCATCGTGGACGACTACCACCACCTCCAACCCCTTTCTCGCCCTACGCACCACGTTCTTGGTATGAGAGGGAATACTATGAGAGATATACTTATGACTTCTATGATAGGAGTACACTTGGAGCTCGTGCTGCATATGACAGGGCCTTAGCTCCTGCTGCTGTTATGGCTGCTGCCGCAGCAGCTCTACCCACTGCCCCCGTTGCCCCTGCACCGCCAACTCCAGCATCTCTTAGCGCAGCCCTGGCTCCTGCAGCATATAGGGACAGAAGCCCTGTGGGGAGGAGAACAGCAGCAGCAGCGGCAGCAGTTATGGCACAATATGCTGATCCATATGGAGCATCCCAAGCCTATAGTCAGACCTACAGCCAAGCCTACGCCTCTGCTTTCTCTCAATATAGCATGGGAGCAGCGGCATACAGCCCCGCAGAGTACTACGAGAAATACGCTAACGGGTATGCAGGCCAGTACAGCCAAACCTATTAAGCCTCACTGATCTTTGACACAAGGAGCCCACAATTTCCTTTTACACTTGGCTTGTTTGTTTTCTCTACATAGAGTCTGCAACAGTATGGAAGTAATTTTCATTAGTAAACTGAATGTACTAGACCTCAGTGAATACAAAAGAAAGTAGCAAAGGGGAGGATACAGTTGGTGCTACCTTAAAAATCTATAGGCATACCATACTGTTTAAACTGATTATCTTGCTTGCGGGTCATTGGAACACGGAGCAAAGATAACGTCCCCATAATGAAAATATAAGATCGTAAAAATTAAAAAAATTAGGGAAATAGAAAACCATTGTTTATTTGGCTCTGAGAAAAGCCATACTGAATATATTATCAGAGTTATAAAACCATGTATGAGATGTTTGTCTAGAAGTTTATGATGGTAACTACAACAAGACAATAATATCCGAGATGAATCGTACATTTGATATATTTCAGTAATATACACTTTAGATTAATATAGATGTCATATTTAGTTGCTCATTTATGCTGGGTTATTCACACAACACGGAAAATTAATTTTAGGAACTGCTCAGAGAAAAAAATTCAAGTCAAAACAGCAAAGCTGGAAAAATAGCTGAGATTTTTATTTTTTTGTCTAAATTCCCTGGTTAATACATCACAAAACTATAATTTTGCTAACATGTATACTGACACTGTTCACATGACTGATTTGCGGGTGAATACAAGCAGGAATATAATTTAAACAGAAAAAAATAATATAACATTTTTATGGTAGTGCCCCTTAAGTTTGAAAAGAGAAACGAGTTTACAAGTGTAGGAATAATTACCAAATGTAATCTATTATTATTATCATTAATATTTATATAGCGCCAACTAATTCAGCAGCGCTTTACAATATTATGAAAGGGGGGGGGACATTTTCAATAAACAAGACAATTAAACAGTGACACAGGAACAAATAGGCAGATCAGGGCCCTACTCAAACAAGCTTACAGTCTAGATTGAAATGGTCTTCTTACTTAGTTAAGTTGCAATACTTGCATGCCAATAAAAGCACCACTTTTGGCAAACAAGTATGCACATGGACAAAAAAAAGCTTTTTTTTTTTTTTTTTTTAAAAGGCCATAAGAATGTAATATAATTAAAGCAGGTGTAATAATTTGGGTGGATAACTTATAGTTAGACATAATATATAGGAAATAGTCAACACAAGCATTATAAAGACAAAAACAGAATCGTATTATTTATTTACTGGCATGATATGATTGTGCAGACAGAGAAAGGTAAATTATTTTTATAGTTTAAATAGGCTCTGTCATGACAAACATGACACAGTATTGTTTCGTAGTGCCCCTACTTTTACGTATACATTGTGCCAGTTAACTAGATAGCAAATGTATAGATAAAGAGTTATTTTAGGTAAATCACTCACCTGCACAGTTCCTTTGCATAGCTCAGGGGTAAGCAAACCTTCAGCACTCAAGATGTTGTGGACTACATCTCCCTTGATGCTTTGCCAGCATTATGGTTGTAAGAGCATTATGGGAGATGTAGTCCACGACATCTGGAGTATCGATGGCTGCCTGCCTCTGGCAGCTGTTGACTTTTTAGAAAAAAAATAGAAATATGGCTGGTTTATGGGATGCAGAACATGTCATTATGATGAGGGAAGTGTGATTTTCAGGTAAGTAAGTATGTCTGATGATCTATACATTCTCTGGCACTTTCACCAGCACAATGTATAGGATACATTTGTTTACATGTCTGAGGCCATTACCATCCATATGTTTTGTGGAAGACAGACTTAGCTGTATCTTTGCTGTCACTAGGAAATAGCCTCTATATTGCAACAAAAATGCAATACTAACTCCATAAACAAACAGAAGCCTGCACGTCAAAAAAAGACTATAACACAGATTTATGGCATCACGTTTTTCTTTAATGTAGGTGGCAAGTTTATTTTGTCATTTTTGAAATATGTACATTATAGGCCGTCTTTTTGATGTACAGACTTCGCACAAGATAATACATTTTGACAAGTTGAGGAATGTGCCTAGCTAGGTAAGGATTTATAAATAATTTACAGTCATAGTAAGGTGTTGATGAATTATAAACTGTAAAAGCATAGCTAAGCTAAGCAAAAAGGAAGTGGGGTAGAAACGTAAGGTGTTTTTGTGGTAGAAAAAGATCATGCTGATATGTTGCATATTATCCAGCATTTACTTCTGTGTATACCCTGCATGCCTTTTTCAGATTCATTTTCTATTAAGACATACCCTGGTTTACCACGTCAAACCTACAAACTAACAAACCCTGTTTCCCATGTGCCGAAAAAAGTCTGCTACCCTCCGTCTACGAATCATGTACAGTCTCTCCTATCCCCTTCTCACCCCTTTTTCCCTTTCCCTTGGACAATAATTTTTCGTAAATCGCAGGACTGGGGCGATAAGATGCAATAAAGTTGTAATTCTGGAAGACACCCGTAAATACATTTGCATTTTTCCATGGCGTTACCTAGTTTGAAAATGACGTTACAACCGGTCTCTGTTGAACTTTCTCTGCCGTTTTTTTCCCTTAACCGTTTTTTCCTCCCTTCTTTTGCCTGTGACTATAGAAAACAAAGGCTGTTCACTCTTACTAATCCAGTTTGAATCTTTATTTGGTGGCTCAGTGACCTTGAGATGATCCTTGGCAAAAATGGAAGAGGGAAAGAACCTCCTTGTCTAGAGAATTAAGAGGTTTGACCTGGAGGCCACTAATCGGCTAACTATCCTGAGATCACTGAGAAAAAAAATGGTATTACAAAGAAATTTGTCCTACATCACTGCAATGTTGTCAAAAGATACATCTGATATCTATAAAGTCTGAGTTCTGTTCAGATTTTCAGCAACTAAAGTGGACCTGTCATCAAAAATGTAACCTTAGCAACGGTCTCTTTCTCAAACGTAATATGGAGCTTGTAAGAGAATCCTACTTCCAAGTTCTATATTAAGAATGGTATACTTACAATCACTGCCCATTATACTGCCAGACTGGCAAGCAGAGAGGACTTTGTAAATGGGAAATTTGAGTATTAAATTAAAGGGACAATCCAAGAGGCATTTGTATCTCTGGCTGCAACAGAGAAATAGCTGGAGAATATCAACCAGCAGTATTTCTTCTATACAAATGTATGGGAATAGTAGTGTGCATGTGTGCTTGAGACATGGACCTCACACATTCATATGCAATTGACTATAGAAAACACTTTCAGAGTTAATTATTAAAGGTACACTATAGTCACCAAAACAACTTTAGCTGAATGATGCAATTTCGGTGTACGGATCATGTCCTTGTAGCCTCACTGGACAATTGTCTGCCATTTAGGAGTTAAATCACTTTGTGTAAACAGCCCTAGTCACACCTCCCTGCATATGGCTTGCATAGCCTTCCTAAACACTTCCTGAGAAGTGTCATATAATGTTTACACTTCTTTTATTACAAATTCTGTTTCATTTAAAATTTCTCATCTCCTACTCTGTTAATAGCTTGCTAGACCCTGCAGACACCTCCTGTATGTAATTAAAGTTTCATTTACAGAGCAGGAGATACAAACTTTTAAGGTAAGTGACATCTGATTGAAAATGAAACAATTTTTTATGCAGGCTTTGTCCGTCACAGCCAGGGGAGGTGTGGCTAGGGCTGCATAAACAGAAACAAAAGTGATTTCCCTTTTAAAAGGCAGAGAATTGAGGCATGATCTATACGCAAAAACTGCTTCATTAACCGACAGTTGTTTTGGTGACTATTGTGTCCCTTTAATCATCACATTTAAGCAAATTAAATCCACATTTTTTTTTTTTTGTCAATCTGATTTTTATTAAAGGCATATAGTATGGGATACAAAAGAGAAATCGGAGGAAACGTTTAAGCGATTTACAGTATAGGGTTGGTACAACAATACGCAAAGTTAGAGTACATTTCCAGATTTTCAATGCCTCATTTTTTATATGTAGTGTAGTTAAACTCCAGTTTGAAAATACAAGCTAAGGATCAAAAGATCCGGATTGGTAACTCGCTAGGTCATGTTAGTCAGGCGTCAGGTGACACATGGGTGAGAAAAACATTGGTTACACGATAGATGTCAACACAACAGTACATCACCTAAGAATGTTAATTTTTACGTTAAACATAAGCTAAACCATTGCTTATAAGTATCCCGTATGCTGTATTATGCTTTTCCAGGCTTTAATCGTGTGCGTCAGGGATGGCTACAAGTGTAGATGTTAGTGATTAACTGGAAACAAGCATGGCCTAGTTATGGGATCATACATCAGAAATACAGTGTAGTACATGCTTAAATTGTTAACATCTTAGGTGAGTGAAGGGTAGTAGACCATAGGTAGTGTGTAGAAACAAGAAAAAATATATCATGGTGTGCATCATTATTTAACGGCATATGTAGCTTAATTTGTGGTGTCTAGAGTGAGACAGTCCTCTCGGCCTGTCAGGCCACTGTGGAAAGTCCAGGATTAACCAATGCCCTGGGCTGGTGGAGCGTAGAAGTTGGCATGAAGTGCAGCTATACAGTCTATGCCCAGTGCAGGGGTGTGCCTCTTGCTGTTGGCGTTGGCCCCAGGGAAAACACTGGTGCGCGCTGGCGGGCTGTGTAGGGCCTCTGCTGTGCAGGTGCGGGAAGAGGTGATCCTCCAGGCCCAGGCTGGTGAGCAGGCCTGCATCACTGTGCCACAAACCCGGTGACTTCCAGAGTCCGAGTTTCCTCCTCTTGTGGGAGTGCTGGGGGGTCTGGTGGTATGCTGCCGTTTACGGCGCCGGGACCTCCGCTGCTGTGGAAGATGCTTACGGGCTTTAGCCCTGGTGACCTTCAGCCCAGGTGGGCTACGTGGAGTAGGGGTGTTTGGCTGTGTAATCGCTGTGCCCGAGGACACCCTCCTTGCTCCCTGCTGCTTGTGCCCCACCTCACCGGCGCGTCTTGGTTTGTAAATCAGCCTGGGCTGCCTGTACGCGCTGGTCCAGTTTCTCCCAGAACCGGAGGAAGATTTCCTCGAGGCGTTGCAGGGTGTCTGTGGCATTACTGTGTCTGGGCATGTAGCTTAGAGGCAGGCTTCTAGTATGCGGTGAGTGTGCGGCCGCCATCTTAGATGTGCCACGAGGCAGGCGTTGGTAGTGCCGTGCTGGATGCTGGTGCAAGTGGTTCTCTACTGCAGTTCTGTGTGGTCCAGGATAACCCCCACTGGACCGAGGGGGGGGGGGAGGTGTGTGTGCGAGGCTGCAGTCACTGTACCTGTGCCCGGAAAGCGGCCGTCTCTCCGTGGCTCAGTCCGTGGTAGGCCGCAAGCCTCGGCGTGTCAGTTTGGCTGTGCAGGAGTTCGGGGGAAGCACCCGCCGATGCAGCAGCCTCTCCTAGTTTCAATCGTCGTGGGTTGCAGTCTGTCAGACACGATTTGTGGGTAGAAGTCCCCGTTTTTTGTCCCCAGACGCGGGAGCTCTCGCTGGACACGTCCGGGCTGCTTGGCTGCTTGGCTCCGCCCCCAAATCCACATTTTAAGTTATTGCCTAAATTTGCTGCTCTGGAAACATATTCCAACTCAGCTATAGTCATAGGTTGGCTACATGGCTTGGCTGCAGGTTGGCTTAGTGTCATGTAAACAGCACTTTCATGGCTACTTACATTTTCTTACATGCAAGCGCTTACTCCTGGACTGTGGGTGCAAATATTGTGGTGTTTGCAATTGTCTTCAGCAGCCTGTTTACTGTTAGGGGATGGAAGTTTGAGGCGCTCAATTGTGTAGAGTATACCTGCAGAATTTAGCTTGTACGCCAAATAGGATAAGCTGTAATATGCATGAATGCTGTACAATAACCAGGAGTGTCCCTTTAAGTAAATGTGGCATAGCTCATTACTGACAAGAGCATAAATAACTGTCTATGATTCGCGTTAATCATTTTTTTTTGTAATTCTTTATTTATATCAAAGTTTTGTCTTTTTTTTGGGGGGGGGGGGGGGGTGTGGGGTGGGGTACAGAAAAGAAGAGGGAGCGGGTAGAGGTGCAGTTTTGTATACATTGCATATCATACCATTTTCACACCGGTGAGTCTATACAAATGAGTGTTCGTAACCAAGTTTAGAGGTATTGGTTTGTGGGGTGGGGGTACAGAAAAAAAATTGGGGGAAGAAGGTAACTGTGCTAGCTGTAGCACTTTGCATTTACTACCTTTGTCTCTTTGTTTTTCCTAGGTGCTTTATGTTGAAGGTATTGTGGGTGTTAGTTTGCAGGGTAGGGGTACAGAAGAGAGAGAGGGGAGGGTCGGGAGGTAGGAGATTGTCATGTACATCTTTTGGCCTTTTCTTTAGTGGTGTGACAGTTGTACCTCTATAAAGACGCATTAATACGTTTTAAGACAGAACCTTTAAAGTATGTCAGATTGTGCCCTGATAGTCTTGCATATGATGTATGTCTATATAGATAAATATATTCTAAAAATGACAAACACTGGCACTCTACATTAAAACTTCAACTGCCTTAGTACCTCCAACGCCATTTATAATATTCAATCTGAAAAACTGGAGCACTCTTAGGACTTCTTAAACCAGCAAAAATCTTCTTTTATTCAACTTTTCACATAAGTAATACATTCATGACCAACTTTTCGGACCCTTTTATCAAGATCTTGAATACTCCAAACTAAAACATGCATGCATTTATATATGCTTTTTTTATTGGGGTATATCCACAGCCTTTGCAAGGTCTCCTTTTTTCCCCATGCTGGTGCTTTGGGTTTGTTCAAACGTGATCCAGTGCTTTTTTTAATGAGCTGTAATACACCACAGTTCATTTGCCACTTCAGTTAGCTCTGTCGAGCTAGTGGAAGTTAAAGGAAACATTTCCAGGCTTTCTGACTGATAGGTGGGGAGGTATTTTTGCACACAATTATAAAAGTGTTGATTTTTGTTGAAATCAGCATGTTTATAAACTGTCACAAATGTAACAGACTCCGGGCACAAAAAGCACTTCAACAAGCTGAAGCACTTCATGAGTGTGGAGTGTTCCTTTTAAGTTTGTTACTGGGCTGTGCAAAAACCATAGGAGTTTATTCACTAATGCTCTATTCTAGGTAATTGTAAGCCAAATTATTAAATCTATGCAGAAAAGTGCTCATTTGGAAACAACACTTTCAGAGTTAATTATTAAAGGTGCACTATAGTCACCAAATTAACTTTAGCATAATAAGTCAGATTTTGTGTATAGGTCATGCCCTTGCTCAGTTTTGTGCCATTTAGGAGTTAAATCGCTTTGTTTATGCAGCCCTAGTCATACCTCCTTGCATGTGAGTTACACAGCCTTCCTAAACACTTCCTGTAAAGTGTCATATAATATTTACACTTCCTTTATTACAAATTCTGTTTAATTTAGAATTTCTCATCTCCTACTCTGTTAATTCTGTCTTCAATTCCATGTTTAGTGGATAAACCCCTACATTTGACAGTCCTACTTTAATACAGACACTTTTTAATGCTCTATTACTAACAAAATAATGACCTAACATGACAGACCCACTTTAGATGCCAAAGTCCATTTGGGCATCTTCAGTTAATACAATACTGTAAAATATGATCCAAGAAACCATAACTGAATGTTTAAAATGTTTCTAAATGTAAAAATCTAATTATAGACGTAAATCAAATTAAGAGTGAACGGACCTTGAAAATTAACTAGGTTGTTTAATTTCCATGTTTAGTTTTAAGTGAAATGTGACTGAATTATTCTGTGTAATTAAATAGTTATGCCACGTACTGAATTTTGTTTTAAGGAATCCGTGCCGCTCCTCACCCACTCCCCTCCGCTCTTAAACCGCCTCGACCACGCTTTCTTCGCTAGAAAAGATGGATGAAAAAAACACGCACTTTGTCTTCTTTTGCAGACAAATCTCGAATTTTTAAATCCCTTGTTACCCCCCCAAAATCATGGTTGATACAAGAAATAGACAGCAGATAAAGTTGAGTTCTAACAAGAGGGGGAATCTCGGACAGGTAAGTAAACAGGTGACTACCTCATAAATAAACCCTCTGTCTAATGGCACATGTTCTAGCACCAGTACAGAACCCTCAGATGCAGCACCACCTTGTAACACCGGTGCATTACACAACAAGCACCGTACGTACCTATGTCCACCCCTTAAGCTAAAGGAAACTCTCACCATCATAACAATGTAACTGACATTGTTACAGGGGCAGAAGTCTCCAGGCACAGTCTTACCTGTTTTCCAACGGTTTACCTGAAGTCGGTCCTCCAGAACCTTACACAGCTGACCTTTTCTCAATGGGCGTCCCGTGATAGCCTGAAAACATCAACTGAGAATATCTGGTTGTCAATGGCCACCCCGCAAAACCTTCCCCACACTGTGGCAGCAGAGAGAAAGAAATATGGAGGGCATCGTTGTCAGGCCTCAGAAGACCAATTTTGGCGGTAAACCTTTGAAAAGAGAAAAGAGAGCACCTGGATATTCCTGCCCTAGTAATACCGTAATTGAAATGTTATGTGGTAGGAGTGTTCCTTTAAACTACTGCCCATCACATTCGTTCCAAGTTCCCTTGCTCTTATGCATTTTTGCTCTCCATTTTTTACTTTTGCTTGTGTGCATTTGTGTTTCACACCTATTCCTTTTTATTATGTGTGTTTTACTTTTTCTGTTTAGTGCAAACAGTTTTTTCCCCCATACTTCACTTTTATGTCTTTCATCTCTGCTTTGAAAAAAATAACACACAATGATGAACATTCATACACAAACATACACCGATAAAGCAACAAACACACAATCACATGCATTCACACAGTGAAACAAGATACGCACACCGACACATTGACCTGCATTAGCATCAATATTTATAAGCTCTGTGTAGTTAAACACACACCGTTTGTCCCACTCCCCTTGCAGCCTCCAGTAGCCTATTCATCTCCTCCCAACATAGTCTCTCATCTATCCCTGCTTATCTTTATTGCCCCATCAGTGTATCACATATTTGACTTAGATAATTAACCACTGTCCTGTACTGATCAGAGGCCTACAACATAATAATTTATGTATTTCTGATGAGTATAGTACATGCAGGACAGTACCACCTTGACTACATCCAGACAATAGTCCAATGATTAAAGAATTTAAAGTTAAAAGAATACTTTAATCACCATAACCACTACATGATCCTGGTACGCTCCCAGTGTAATTTGTCAAACTGTTTTAGAATAATTTTTACAAGTAACCTAGTTTAACCAGGTATCCACATCTGCATCTGCGTTTGTATTCTCTTTGCAGGAAAAATCTGATTATCTCACCAAACAAATCAAGGCATTGGAAAGCAATGGTCTATAGGCTGACACAGGGAGAGTGCCAGGACTGCGGGCTGTAGTAGTTATGGTGCTTGGAGTGTTACTTTGAGTAAAATCTAATAAATCAGCAGTATCAAGCTCAGCGCCAGCAGCCATCTTACATATTCAGAGGAGCGTGCAGCACATAACTTTAGAGTATGCACCCACATAAAATTTGAATCTATGCTTTACTTAAAAAAACATTGATTTAAAAATTTAGGTAAAAATGAAAAGGTTTGCTTCAGGAAAAACATGTCTATACAAAAAAAAATTCAGAAATGTTTTTTTCACATAACAAACTAACCCAAGCGAATGCAAAAGTGAGCTAAATAGTGGATGGGATGACATGTCGGCTCTGCATTAGAGCATTTCCTAGGCGCACCCTGAACATTCTTGTCTTTGTTATGTCAACACAACACAGACAAACACAGGGACAATAGCAGTTCACAAACGAATACACTTTATTATAATTACACACCTGCAAGAACAGGTGTTACACTATATATATTTATATTTGCAGTTTGCAGACAATACATTCGCGCAATACAGGTATGGACAATGATGCCCACTATTCTCTCATATGTGCTGTTATACACACTGCACACACATACTCACACACAGACACACTTACATATTCACATAATAATGTTAAGAATAACAATCCCTCTCTGCTCATTTCCACAAATTAATACAAAACTATCGCCAGCATTAAGACCCACTTTTTTTTATCACATATAACTACCGGTAACTATTTTTGCTTCACTATACACAAACAAGCAGAAGTCTAACTACCCTGCCTGGGCACATACACTTTTACATTTTGTTGCATGAATTATTTTCTGCCACTTCCATGCTCACACCTGTAGCAAACTATAACAGAAACTTATTTTGCTTGTAAGTCCATTACTCCACTTCGAAATGTATAAAGTGCAGGTAAGAGTGATACAGGAATCCATCACATATGCAGCCACATCACGGAATAGACCTAATACAGTTTTTGGTAGTATCGGGCGTTCCAGACTCCTCAGATATGCATGGCTGTATAACGACATCAAACATGGCTGTCAATGCAAGTCACTTCCTCATATATACGTGAAGGTATCATGTGTTAAGCACGCATTTTCAAAAATCTGTTCAACGTACGAACTCCAAATAATAATTTGTCTTTTATATACTGAAAAAATGAAAAATCTGATTAAATGCCACGTTTGGCAACATCTGCTCCACAAATTCCTTTTTTTTTTTTATTTTAAATGTAATTTCGTTTTATTGATAGAAAAAAATAGACATATGTAATCATAACAAAAGTACAATCATATGGTGGCATACAGTCCCCTGTGTGCATGTCGGTTTAAGGATATGCAATAAAACATAATCAGGTAAGAAACCTACAATCGGTATATCAATTATACAGATGGTCAAGAAAGGTTCTTGCATGATAGACAGTAGGAAGGCATCGCAGCTGAGGCGAGAGCCCTATGAACTAACTGGTTTTCATGATGTGCAACATATTATCTTGTCATCTGTGTGCGCAACATGCAGCTAAATATAGGTATTAACTGCCTATAGAGTCTGCCTATAGAGTGTACCCTCTGGAACGAGGGTTTTAAGGAAATGGGAAGCTCTTGTAAAGCCTGTGATAGAGGTCCCCACCGGGAATAGGGCATTGTGTGAGATGGGATATCTTGGTGAGGTAGTGGGAGAAATTTTAAGTATGTGGGCTATTTTGGACCAAACAGAGATCATTGCTACAATTGTCGGGTGTTGTGGGATCGGGTATTCCCTTGACCCTGTGACTGCCCACGGGAGCACCTGTAGCGGGGTGTGTGCGGAGGACTGCTCAATGTGAATCCAGAGTTTGGGGGAGGGCTGTATGCACCAGTCCAGGACTGCATAGTAGTAATGGAGGATGTTGGGAAGTCCCAACCCCCCTTATATTTAGGGCACGTGATAATGTGATATGCTAAGCGTGGTCTCTTCCCTGCCCAAATTAACCTTATGAACATTGTTTGAATGGTTCTGAAGAACTGTCTAGGGAGATGTATGGGTATGGTGTTCAACAGATACAGAATGCGAGAACATTCATTGATATATCATTGACCCATTCCATCCATCTGAGATAGGGTTTGTCCCATGTCTGCATAACTGCCTGTATGGCGGTCAGCCATTGGGGGAAGTTTAGGGTATATAGAGCTCCAGTATTTGCAGGGATGTTAACTCCTAAGTATTTTATTGATTTGGGGGCCCACTGGAAGCGGAAGTTCCTTTTCAATCGCTCAGCTTCCCCATCTTGTAACGTGAGGGTTAGTATTTCGCATTTGTCTGCGTTAATTTGAAAGTGAGCCAATGAGCTATAGTCGGTCATTTCTTCTACCAAATTCGGGATGGTGACATTTGGATTGGTGATTGTGAAAAGTAAATCGTCCGCAAAAGCGGACACCCTGGATTCCCGTGAACCCACTTGTATCCCCCTGATATCTGTGTTTTTGCGCACTGCTTGAAGTAGTGGTTCCAACAAAATAAACAGTAGGGGCGACAGTGGGCAGCCCTGACGTGTACCATTGGTAATGGGCAGTGGTGGTGAGGATAATAAGCCGTTCACTTTAACTTGAGCAGTGGGTTGTGAGTTATGGCCCTAATCCACTGCGTCCAAGCGGGTCCAAAACCTAAGGCCTCCAACGCAGGGCCCATGTGTCCTATAGGTGACTTAGGCAGTCGCCTTGGGCGCACTTGTCCGGGGGGTGCCAGATTTCAGTGACCGGCAGGAGGGAAGCGCACAGCGTGACCGGGCGGTGCATACCGCGGTACAGGAAATTCTGTTTCCTGTACCCGGCCGCCGGTGGACTGACAGGAAGTGCTCACGTTTCATAGGTAGGAGGCTAAACAGGGAGAGGGAGGACCACTAAGGGGGTGGGGGAGCATGACCACTAAGAGAGGGGGAGAGGGAGGACCACTAAAGGGGGGGGGGGAGGGAGGTCCACTAAGGGGGTAGAGGGGGGAGTGAGAGGACCACTAAGAAGGAAGAGGGGGGAGTGAGAAGACCACTAAGGGGGGAGAGTGGGGAGTGAGAGGACCACCAAGGGGGGACTGGAGAGGGAAAGGGTTCAAGGGAGAGCACTAAGGGACAAGAGGGGAGGAGAGAGCACTAAGGGACAGGAGGGGAGAACACAGAGGGACAGGAGGGAAGGGAAGATCACTAATTGACAGGAGGGGAGAGCACTATAAAACAATAGAAATAAAGAGCTGCTCCCCTCTCAGTCCCTATCCTACCCCACAAGCCCTCTCTTTTACACTACACACACAATGCATCCTTACACATACACAGAAACACACACTGTATCCCTACACACACACACACACACACACACAGAAACATACAATGCATCCTTACTCACACACAGACACACTGAAACACACAATGCACCCCTTACAGACACACACTGCATTAAATTACATACACAGAAACATACCTTGCATCCCTTACACACATACCCCCAGAAACATACCCCCAGATTGCAGCCTGAGCCCATCATCATCCTCTTGTCCTAATCTGGCGGTAAGTAGGCAATCCAATATATTATTAGTGGCACTAATCTCTAATTTACCTCACACTAAAGGGCCACTATAGTCAACAGAAGCACTACAGCTTAATGTAGTGGTTCTGGTGTCTACAGCCTGTGCCTGCAGGCTTTTTAATGTAAACACACTGCCTTTTCAGATAAAAGACACTTTGTGCAGAACTGGCGTTGGCCCATATGGCAGAGTATATGGGTGGGGCATTGTAATGTCACGTGGTGGGCAGGACATATGGGGGGTGGCACATTCTTGCAATGGCCCTGCTCCAACGTGAGCATGAGGAACGGCCAGTCCACCATGTCAAATGCTTTTTCAGCATTTATTGCCAACAGGATAGCTGGGTCTCCCTTTGACTGTGACTAGCACACTAAATCCACTATCTTGGTGGTATTATCCTTAGCCTATCTCTCTGGGACAAACCCTGCCTGGTCCGGATTGACCAATCTCTGTAACAGTGGCCTTAAGCGTATCGCTATCATCGCAGTGAATAACTTTACTTCCACATTAATCAGTGAAATGGGATGAAAACTTCCACAGGCCTCTTGATCTTTCCCGGTTTTGGGAATAAGGGTGATCGTGGCTTCTAGACTTGAGGGGGGAAGTGTAATCAAATTGGATAACAAATTAAACGATTCCAAAAAGGGGGGGATATTTCCTCAGCAAAAGTTTTAAAATAGACACTAGAGAAGCCATCTGGTCCCGGGGCTTTATTGGAGGGAGTTGTGTGGATTGCTTTAGACAGTTCTTCTAAGAGAAAGGGAGCGTCTAATGCCTGAGCTTCCATGTGGGATATCTTATTATCTAAGTTATGCTCTAGGTAAGCCTTCATTTCTTCCCCGCCAGGCGAGTGTTTTAAAGTATAGAGGGAGTGATAAAAATCCCTAAATGCCTCCGCAATGTCCTTGGCCTTATGAGCCAGCGTCCAGTCAGACCGCTTAATTTTAGTTATGTAAACGCGTTGTTTGGTTCTTAGAACCCAACAACCTCCCGCACTGGTCGCCCTGTGAGAAGCACCTCTGCTTGTTCCATAGCATCGCTTTTTTAGTGCTGTCGCCAATCAGAATCTTAACCTCAGACCTAAGAGAGACTAGTTTGCAATAGTCCGTGTATGACAATGTATCTTTATGTCTGTCCTCCAGTTCCTTAATATCCTGGAGTAATCTTTTCCTAGTTCTAGTTTACTCCATCTTTAACTGTGATCCCCATTTCACCAGCTCCTTCCTTATGACCCACTTACGAGCTTTCCATTGTACCGTTGGAGTGGTGTTTTCCTAGAAGTACTGTGTGATGGAGGATGAAATTGCCTGGCATACCCTGGGGTTCTGCAGCAAATCGGGGTCCATTAGTATTTTGTGGTCGGTAGCGTGGGAATTGAGATAGTTAGGGATATGGGGTGGGGTCGGACCAGACAATATTACCTATGCTAGTGCTGTGAATCAATGAAAGGTCCTTGTGTGGTACTAGGAAATAGTCTATTCTTGTGTATGTCCTATTAGGTGGCGAGTAAAGGGTAAAATCTTTGGTGGATGGGTTCTGGATTCTCCAGGGGGGGAACGGAAAGCACAAATAAGGTATATACACATGAGCAGGGCCTGAAAAGATTAAGGCAGTGAGTATGTTACCCTCTGTAGCACCAGCATGAAGGGAGTTTCAGTCCGGTAAATGGGACCCACCCCTGACAGTCAAATAGGTCCCCTCTCGGCAAACTCACCACATACTAACCCAAGGCTCCACACTAATCTCATACCCATCTCATGTTCCTCTAAATCCTCCTTCAATACTGCCCTCTGGAACCCACGCTCTGTTTGCAATATTACTAAATCCACTGCTGTCCATGACTTCTTCATCTCTTGTTCAATAGATTTACTAGCCTTAACAGAAACCTGGCTCTCCCCCTCTGACACTGCTACCTCTGCATCTTTGTCCTTCGGTGGTCTCCAACCTACCCACAACCCAAGAAACTGAATGTAAAGGTGGTGGTGTTGGGTTTCTCCTCTACCCTCACTGCTCCTTTAAACCTCTACCCACCCCCCTTCCCTCTCTTTCCCATCATTTGAAATACATTCAATTCGCCTTTTCAAACCCTTCTCTGTTAACATTGCTGTTATTTATGGTCCCCCTGGTTCCCCTCTTCTCTTCCTTGACCACTTTGCTGCCTGGCTACCCTATTTCCTCTCTTCTAACATTCCATCCCTAATTCTCGGGGACTTCAATATTCCTATTAACCCACCTTTGACCTCTGCAGCCTCTAAACTACTTTCAATTACTTCCTCCCTCGGGCTATCACAGTGGGCTAATTCTCCCACCCATGTAGCTGACAATACCCTTGACCTAATCTTCACTTATGCATGTACAGTATCTAATATCTGCAACACTCCATTTCCTCTCTCTGATCACCACCTCTTATCATTTGCTCTTGTGTACCCCCTCACCCAACAACCTCAGCCTAACCCCCCTCAACTCAGGAGGGACCTTAATTCTCTTGATCTCCAGCAGTTGTCAGCTGATATTAATTCACGACTGCTGTCCATCCCTTCCCTCTCCTGTCCTTCGCTGGCCATCTCCACATATAACTCTACCCTTACATCTGCCTTGAACGCTGCAGCACCGCTCCAAACAAGCACCTCGAGGAGGACCCGCCCCCCAACCATGGAATACTAAATCAACACGCTGCCTGCAAAGATGCTCCCATTGTGCTGGACGGTCCTGGAGGAAGTCTCGCACCCAGTCAGACTTTCTCCATTATAGATGCATATTGTGTTCATACAGTGCAGCCCTTGCCCTTGCCAAACAGTCCTACTTTTCCGCTCTCATTAGTTCATGCTCCCGCAATCCCAGGCGTCTCTTTGACACCTTTAATTCTCTTCTTCGCCCTGCTGTGGCCACCCCCCAAGCTAACCTTACTGCTGATAACTTTGCATGTTATTTTACTGACAAGATTGAACAGCTAAGGAAATAATTCTCCCCTCCTTGCCATTCCGTTTCTCAACCACACATAGATCATGCCTTTCCTACCCTTCAGACATTCTCCCCGGCTACTGACCAAGAGGTGGCTGCTCTTCTTTGCGCCTCTCGCCCCACCACTCGATCCTGTCCCATCTCACCTTATTAGATCTCTCTCTACTTGTCTCGTGCCTTCTTTAATGCACATCTTCAACTGCTCTCTCTCTTCTGGCATCGACCCTGCTGACCTTAAACATGCCACTGTAGTACCTATACTAAAAAACACCATCCCTCGACCCGTCCACCCCCTCTAACTATCGTCCCATATCCCTGCTCCCTTGTTCCTCAAAGCTTCTGGAAAGACTAATCTTTACCCGTGTGTCTCATTTCCTCAATTCCAGCTCTCTCCTTGACCCCCTTCAATCTGGCTTCCGCCCTCTCCACTCTACTGAGACTGCGCTTATCAAAGTTACTAGCGACCTAATCGCAGCTAAATCCAAAGGCCACTACTCCATACTAATTCTTCTTGACCTCTCAGCGGCCTTTGACACCATTGATCATGCTCTCCTTCTTCAAACTCTTCAATCGCTTGGTCTCTGTGACTCCGTCCTCTCGTGGTTTTCCTCTTATCTCTCCCAACGCTCATTTAGTGTCTCTTTTTCTAATGATACCTCCTCCCCTCGTCCTGTCTCGGTTGGAGTCCCCCAAGGCTCTGTCCTTGGTCCCCTTCTATTTTCTCCTTATACTGCCTCTCTTGGCAAACTTATTACCTCTTTTGGATTCCACTACCACCTGTACGCTGATGACACCCAGTTATATCTCTCCTCCCCGGACGTCTCCCCTGCCGTCCTGCAACGTGTCACTGCTTGCCTTTCTTCCATCTCTGACTGGCTGTCCTCCTGCTTTCTGAAACTCAATCTCTCTAAAACTGAGCTCCTTGTCTTTCCTCCTCCTAATACTGATCCTCCTCTTTCGCTCTCCCTTCAAGTTTGTGGTACCCACATCAGTACATCCTTGCAAGCGCGCTGTCTTGGCGTCATACTTGAGTCTGGCCTCACCTTTGAGCCTTACATCCAGCATGTTGCCAAATCCTGTAGATTCCAACTTAAAAACAGAGCCCGCATCTGCCCCTTTCTTGCACCAGATACTACCAAGGAGCTTGTCCATGCTCTAGTAATTTCCCGCATGGATTATTGTAACCCTCTCCTGATTGATCTTCCCAAAAGCCGTACTGCACCGCTACAGTCCATAATGAACGCTGCTGCCAGACTGATTTTCCTCTCTAGTCGTTTCTCTCACACCTCACCCCTTTGCCAGTCCTTACATTGGCTTCCTGTATGCTATAGGAGTCAACTCAAGGTACTAATTCACACCTATAAAGCACTGAACAACTCTAGCCCCTCTTATATCTCCTCACAGATCCATAGGTATGTCCCTTCTCGGTCTCTCCGCTCTGCCCGTGACCACCTCCTGTCTGTTGTCCGCACCCGTACGGCCAATTCACGCTTGCAGGACTTCTCGCGGTTGGCTCCCTTCCTATGGAATAGCCTACCGCCATCAGACCCTCCCGTAGTCTTGCATCTTTTAAAAAGTGCCTTAAAACCCATCTCTTTAGGAAAGCTTATGGCCTCCAAGGCTAACCTCTACCTCACATACCTGTCTCTTGCTCTCTCCTAAAGGGCAGCCCACCTTATTTGACTGCAAATTCCTGTCCTAATGTGTTTTACACCCCACCTCCTATAGAATGTAAGCTCGATTTAGCAGGGTCCTCTTCAACCTATTGTTCCCGTAAGTTTATCTGTAATTGTCCTATTTATAGTTAAATCCCCTCTCATAATATTGTAAAGCCCTATGGAATCTGTTAGCGCTATATAAATGGCAATAATAAATAAATAAATAAATAGGCAGCAAAAGCCACCTAGGTGGCAGGGTGCATACGACCTGAGTGAATTGTTCAGGATATGGAAGTGTCCTGTCTAGCTCTCGTGCGTGCATATGAACTGAGTGACTTGTTCAGGATATGGAAGTGTCCTGTCTAGCTCTCATGCTAGGTTGCTGCTATGCAGGCTTGAAAGTGGGCCATTTCTTCCCCTCCGTAGACCTCCACTTGGTCAACTGAGGCAGTGCTTGAGCTGAGGGTATGGAAGTTTCCGCATACCAGTCTGGTAAGTCTACCAGGGGCAGGTTGAGGCTCCGCTGGAATTCTGGGACATCCGCCGCTGTCCCGATGGAGTGTGTCACGCCATCTTGGAGCACAGACAATGAGAAGGGGTATCTCCATCGGTACTTGATGTTGCGGTCTTGCATGGATAAGGTGATTTGGTGGAGAGCCCTCTGGTCTTGCAGCATTGTCCACGCCAGGTCTGGAAAAATCTGCACACAGATGTTCTTTTTTTGCAGTGCAGAAGAGTCTTTAGAGACGTAGTATGTCCTCTTTCATCCCATAATAATGGATCAGATTATGTCTCTCAGCAATTCTTGCGATAGTCCCTAGGCCCCTGTGCGCCCTGCAGTGGCGTCACTAGGGGGGGGGGGGGGGCAGAGCCCCCCCTAGATCAGACTGTGCCCCCCTTTGTGCCCCCCCCCCCCCCAACTGTAAATGTTACTGCTTGCTGGGCTCCCTCCAGGTTACTGAGAGCCCAGCCCCTGAGCAGTTGGATCCTGCAGGCAGGGGAATCCCCCTGCCTGTAAACACGGACAGACACTGGAGGGAGGAGGGAGGAGGGAGCAGGAAGCAGGCTGTGCTCACTGTGCACCGCTCTCCTGCTCCCCCTAGCAGACACGAAGGGGAGACTTCCTGTACCCTGGAGTATGGTTCCTCCTCCACAGCACCTACACAGGTATTGCCCACATGGAGCCTAAAGGGGCTGATTTTGTGTATGTTTGTGTGTTTGTGTATAAAGTGTGACTGTAAACTGGTGTGAGTGACATTGTGTGTGTATACTTTAGTAAGAGTGTGTGTTATTGAGTGTGTCAGTGACATTGTGTGTATACTTAATAGTAGTGTGTTTTAGTGAGAGTGTGTGACATTGTGTGTATACTTAATAGTAGTGTGTGTTAGTGATGTTGTGTGTATACTTAACAGTGTGTGTTAGTTAGAGTGTCACATTGTGTGTATACTTAACAATAGTGTGTATTAGTGAGAGTTTGTGACATTGTGTGTATACGTAATAGTGTGTGTCAGTGACTTTGTGTGTATACTTAATAATAGTGTGTGTCAGTGACATTGTGTCAGTGACAGTGTGTGTATACTTAATAAGTGTGTGTTAGTGAGAGTGTGTGACATTGTGTGTATACTTCAGTAAGAGTGTGTCTTAGTGAGAGTGTGTAAGTGACAATGTGCGCTTACTGAAGAGTGTGTGAGTGACCATGCAACCCATTATATTCATAATACATTTTATAGATTATAAGGAAAAAAATGTTTTACTTACAGTGAACCTGTCAGACAGGTTCACTGTAACATTAAAGGGACGCTATAGTCACCCAGACCACTTCAGCTCAATGAAGTGGTCTGGGTGCCAGGTCCCTCAGGTTTTAATCCTTCAGATGTAAACACAGCAGTTTCAGAAAAACTGCTATGTTTACATAGCAGGGTTAATTCAACCTCTAGTGGCTGTCTTCCTGACAGCCGCTAGAGGAGCTTCTGCGACGCTGGATGCGAAAATCGCATCCAGCGTGCAGAACGTCCATAGGAAAGCATTGAGAAATGCTTTCCTATGGACTGTTTGAATGCGCACGAGGCTCCACTCGGGAGCTGTCGTCGGCGGGGGAAGGAGAGGCCACCAGCACAGAGGGAGCCCGGCCCTGGATTAAAGTAAGCCCTTCAGCCCAGAGGGAGGGGGACCCTTAGGATTGTATAGTGTCAGGAAAACAGGTTTGTTTTCCTGACACTATAGTGATCCTTTATTTAAATTAAACCCATAAATTAAATCCCACAATATTATAAGTACAATCCCACCAAATGAATGAAAACATTATCACAGCTATAAATTATATATTCAATGTAAAATGTATGTATTACAGACAACCCAACATGCAAAAATGCATTTCAGGGAGGTGGCCTCACAAGCTACAGCGCCATCCCCGTTCCACCAACACACACAGATACAGACATTGAAACGTAAGCTGGCACATACACTCAGATACACACACACACACACACACACACACTGGCACTGAGATACACACACTGATGCATACACTCAGATACACACTGAAACACAGATACACACACTGAAACACACACATAGATAAACATACACTCATATACACGCACATATTGATATTGACATGCACACAAGTCATACTTTATAGATTTGCAGCCACCTTCCTGTTAGCTTACCTTTGTGTCCAGGAGGGTGGCTTGCTGAGAGTTCTGTTGCTGGCTGAGGCTGATGGGAGTGAGCATGCAGCAGCAGCTCACTCCAGCCTTTTGCTCTGCCTCCATGCTGCTGCCTCCTCCCGGGCGGCAGCTCTGTGTGAAGCAGGGAGAAAGTGATAGGCTTTCATCACTTCCTCCCTGCCAGCTGATATCACAGCTTAATGGGCCAGCAAACCTCGGGGCCCTAGTGAAATCATGATTTCCGGTATATTGTGTATGATCTGCGGGTGCCAGGGAGCTGCATTCAACATGCAGGAGTCTCCCAGGACTACCGGGAGACTTGGGATGTCTGGTATTAGGCAGTATTTGTGTGTGTGTGTGTGTGTGTGTGTATGGATGTATGTATTAGGCAGTGTGTGTATGGGTGTATGTATTAGGCAATATATGTGTATAGATGTATGTATTGTGCAATATGTGTGTACAGATGGATGTATTAGGCAGTATGTGTGTATGGATGTAGGTATTAGGCAGTATGTGTGTATAGATGTATGTATTGGGTAGTATGTGTGTATGGATGTAAGTATTAATCAGTGTGCATGTATGGGTGTATGTATTAGGCAGTGTGTGTTTATGGGTCTATGTATTAGGCAATATGTGTGTAGGTATTGGGCAATATGTGTGTATAGATGTATGTGTGTATGGATGTATGTATTAGGCAGTGTGCGTGTATGGGTGTATGTATAAGGCAATAGGTGTGCAGGAGCAGAGCAAACAGAGAGGAGCAGAACAAGCAGAGAGGAGGCAGCGCAGAGCAAGTAGAGAGAAGCAGAGCAAGCAGAGAGGAGGAGAGCCAGTAGAGAGGAGCGGAGCAAAGCATTGCAAGTTGAGAGTAGCGGAGCAGAGCAAAAAAAGGGGAGCAAAGCAAGCAGAGAGGAGCAAGAGCAGAGCACGCAGAGAGGAGCAAAAGCAGAGCATGCAAATAAAAGCACAGCATGCAGAGAGGAGGCAGAGCAAGCAGAGAGGAGGCAGAGCAGAGAGGAGCGGAGCAGAGCAAGTAGAGAGTAGCAGAGCAAGCAGAGAGGAAGCAGAGCAAGCAGAGAGGAAGCAGAGCAAAGCAAGTAGAGAGGAGCAGAGCAAGAAGAGAGGAGGCAGAGCAGAGAGGAGCGGAGCAGAGCAAGCAGAGAGGAAGCAGAGCAAAGCAAGTAGAGAGTAGCAGAGCAAGCAGAGAGGAAGCAGAGCAAAGCAAGTAGAGAGTAGCAGAGCAAGCAGAGAGGAAGCAGAGCAAAGCAAGTAGAGAGGAGCATAGCAATCAGAGAGGTGTAGAGCAAGCAGAGAGGAGCAAGAGCAAAGGAGGCAGAGCAGAGCAAGTAGAGAGGAGCAGGTATTGTGGCCAGTGTCCTGTGCCACATCTAGGTTCTGATAAAAGTGAATTAATTGCCGTGATTACAGTGAGTGCTGTGAGTGTGACAAAAGTGACTTACCCCTGAATGCAGACAGTGAGTGGTATGACAGTGGCACTTACTCTTGACATTGCAGACAGTGGTGTGACCAGAGATTGCAGGCAGTTTGCAGTGCGGCCCCACATAAGGTGTGAAACCTTACCTACCTGAGAGTGCAATTTGCAGAGGAACTGAGTGAGCGGAGCAGACACTCCAGACAGTGGCACTACTACTGTAAGTAACGTGAACTTATATTGCAGCTTTTGACTAAATGATATGTAGGTACCCAGGATTACATATTGTGAGCGTGAGAATGAAACAAGTCATTTTAGTTTGTGTTGGTATAGTATTCGCCAACTATAGGTCAGCGCACAAACTTTAGTGCCATCCATTTTTAGTTGTTCATGGAAGTAGAGCTAAATCTGCTCTTCTTACAGGAAAAAATTATTTGAGTTAGCCTTTCAAAATACAACTTTGTGTCACTTTAAAATTCCTAAACTCTGAGTGTAGAGAATACACTGTTAAGTGACCATTTTCTATGTTTGTAAAATATTTATATAAAAGTGTTAATTCAAATTCCATTTAAATTGCATGTTGTAAATTATTTAAAAAATTAACCCCCCCCCCCCCAAAAAAAAAACCTATAGTTTTGTAACCATTCTGGCATCATGAGATATTGTTAACATGGCATATGTAAAGCACATAGACTTTAGCATATTAAACAAGGTGCTGGAAATCAGAATTTTGTTAAAGGACCACTCTAGTGCCAGGAAAACATACTCGTTTTCCTGGCACTAGAGTGCCCTGAGGGTGCCCCCACCCTCAGGGACCCCCTCCCGCCCGGCTCTGGAAAGGGGAAAGTGTTTAAAACGTACCTTTTTCCAGCGGTGGGCGGAGAGCTCTCCTCCTCCGATCCTCCTCTTCTCCTCCCCGTCGGCTGAATGAGCACGCGCGGCAAGAGCTGCGCGCGCATTCAGCCGGTCACATAGGAAAGCATTCATAATGCTTTCCTATGGACGCTTGCGTGCTCTCACTGTGAAAATCACAGTGAGAATCACGCAAGCGCCTCTAGCGGCTGTCAGTGAGACAGCCACTAGAGGAAATAGGGGAAGGCTTAACCCATTCACAAACATAGCAGTTTCTCTGAAACTGCTATGTTTATGAAAAAAATTGGTTAACCCTTGAAGGACCTGGCACCCAGACCACTTCATTAAGCTGAAGTGGTCTGGGTGCCTAGAGTGGTCCTTTAACTTTTAAATGTTCTCCACGTTTGTGTGTATGTGTGTGTGTATATATATATATATATATATATAGAGAGAGAGAGAGAGAGAGAGATATAATCATATACATACGCATACACACACATATTGTAATTGCCCCCCTACTTTTGTCCCTGGCCCCCCATGTGCCCCCCCTAAATATGAATGCTGGACACGCCACTGGCGCCCTGTCCAGCATTACTGGGGAATCTAGGTGCCGCTTTAGCATCTCATTAAATAATTGTTGTAGCATGGCTGGTAAATCCTCTGGTGTTTCCTGTGGTTCGAGTAGGCCTATGATGCGCAGATTTTTGTGCCGACTTCTGTTTTTGAGGTCCTCCTGATCCCTGGCCATCTGTATAAATGTTCAAGATTTGTCTGTCTGGACTCAATAGCCTTTATGGCTATGATTGTGGTAAGATTTTCCTCCTCCATCTCCCCCACTCTTTTCCCCACGTGTCAGACATCTTTTGCCAGGGTGTATATCTGGGCTTGCACAGTGGCCTCTAGTCTGCCCAGCTTGGAGGCCAGGTCCGACCTAGAGGGAAGATTTTGTAAGATTTCATGGATCTCCGTGTCCTTGGAGGTTATGGATTGCTGGGCTTCGTGGAGATGAGTCGGATGCATCGGACGGCGCCGCCATGCTGCCGTCTATGTTGGACGTGAGTGCCCGAAAATAGCGGTCCAGTTCTCCAGATCGTTTACTCAATCCCAGTTCTAGGCGGTCTTGGAGCGCCAGGGATTTCTCTTTATTACCCATGCAATAAAAACGTCTCTTTTGGTCGGGAGCTCTCGAAACGTGCGACCACTCACATGAAGATGCAGGACATGCCCCCCTGCTCCACAAATTCTTATCTCAGTATTGTGACATCGGCACAAAATACTGCTTGATCCATTAATATCACACACTGCGGGGTCTTAGCACAATTTCATTTTTCATTATATGATAATCCCTCATTATACTGACCCTCAGTTTATTTCCTGACTTTCTCCGTCACATTTTCACCTATTATAATGTAACTGCATTCAGCCATTTTTTTTTTTTTTTTAATTCTTTATTTATTCCAGTACAAGATATCACAAGTAATACACATACATCAACCCTGCGATCGGCATAGATACGCACGGACACGTAGGACATAATTTTTACATTTGCAATGTAATTAAACAGTCAGGTTAGCCCAACTCCCGTCAACAGAGATCGCTAGGCATCCGCATGACCCCGATCTCCAGAGTGGACAGATGTCCAGAGAATGTTTGGATATCCCGTCTGGGTTTTTTCTTTATATAAAACAGTAACCTGATGACAGACATGAAATATAGATCGCGTTTATAAAGCTATCAGTACAAGAATAAAAGGGGAAACACACCCTGTAACCGTGCAAAAAGCACAACCTGTCCCCTCAACGTTTCGGTGTTCCCCATGTATTACCCACATGTGCGATCGTAGCCAAAAAATAAAGTTTGTAGAGGTGAAAAAGAAAGAAAGAGCAAAGGAGGTGCCCCGAGAGCCCGAGGACTTGGAGAAGAAGGACAGAGGGGTAGGGGAGAGAAGGAAGAGTAGGGGGGGTGGGGAAGGGAGGGGGGGGGGGGGAGTTAGGCCGATGAATGAGTCCCATGACTAAAAAGAAAGTGGCTCAACGATTTTTTAGTTTGTCTCCGCTATTCCATTCAAAAAGTAGCATTATCTTTCCTTATGGCCCGATCAAGTAACTATATCACGCCGCCCTACGTAGAATACCCCGTATGCGTAAGTGGGGCCCGTAAGTCTCTTTTCGCTACTTAGGCGTTCGCGGTGCTATTTATCCAGGGGTCCCAGATATTATCAAATTTCTTCTGAGACCCCCTGACCTGAGCCGTCAGCTGATCCATCAGGAAGGTATCTTTAATTTTCTGTTTGACCATCTCGATGGTAGGTGTTCTCCGCTGCAGCCATACCTGCGCAAGCGCTCTCCTAGCTGCCAGATTTATTTTTTGGACGAGGGCTTGTTCCGTTTTTGTCCAACCATCCATGGATCTGGATAGTAGGTACACCCACGGGTCTAAGTTTACCTCTCTACCGAAAACCTCACGCTGCAGAGCCGCGATCCATTTCCAATAGGCCTGTGCCTCCGCGCATTCCCACCACATGTGTACGTAAGTACCCCTAAGTCCGCAACCCCTCCAGCATAAGTCCGTTGGGTTTACGCCCATACGGCTCAGTTTCACTGGGGTGGTATACCACCGGAACATTGTCTTGTATGATTGTTCCTGCAAGGAGACACACACCGAAGACTTTGCAGCCTCCTCCCATATGTCTTGCCATTCTATGCCCTCCAACACCTCCCCAAGGTCAGTCTCCCACTGGTTCGTATACGCAAGATCCCCCATTCCAGAGTGTGCGCGCTCAGATGAGAGTATAATCTGGAAATCAGACCTGTCGGGAACTGTTCCCCCTTGCACATTTTTTCAAAGAAAGCCAACGGAGTCAGCGCTGCTGCTTTGATCCGGGGATCTCTAGCAAAATCCCGGAGCTGAATATACCGAAAATAGTCAAAGGGACGTAGCGGGGCTCTGCTCCGCAACGCATCGAATGTGATAAGGGAGCCATTTTCAAACAAATCGCTCAGCCGTTGTGGCCCCGCGTTCTCTATGCCCTTGAAATCTCGGGGATGCAAGCCCGGCGGAAATGCTTTATTTCTCAAGAAAGGTGTCATGGGCGATAGGGCAGAGGTCAGTCTATATTTGATAGCGGCTGTATCCCATATCTTAAGGGAGCTGTGTATCGCCGAGCACGCCACTTGATCAATAGGTCTTTGTTAGCCATTTGTTTTCTTAATGCAGCTAAAGGTACAATAGAATAAACTAGTATTATGCGGGACATAACAATTATACACTAATCAGTCACAACATTAAAACCACTCAGGTGAAGTGAATAACATTGATTATATCGTTACAACCCTGTCAAGGGTTGGGATATATTAAGCAGCAAGTGAATTTCATCCATTGGAAGCAGGAAAAATGGACAAGCGAAAACATTTGAGTGACTTTGACAAGGGCCAAATAGTGATGGCTAGATGTCTGGGTTGGAGCATCTCCAAAATGGCAAGTCTTGTGGGGTGTTCCCAGTTTGCAGTGGTTAGTACCTGCCAAAAGTGGTGCAAGGAAAGACACCAGTGAACACACTGGGTCATGGATGCCCAAGGCTCATTGATGCACGTGGTGAGCAAAGACTAGCCCATCTAGTCTGATCATACAGAAAAGCTATTTTAGCTCAAATAGCTGAAAAAACTTAATGCTGGTTATTATAAAAAGGTGTCAGAACACACAGTGCATTGTGTGCTGTTTATGGGGCTGTTTAGCCGCAGACCAGTCAGAGTGCCCATGAACAATGTCCTGTCCACCACCAAAAGTGCCTTTAACCCCTTAAGGACACATGACATGTGTGACATGTCATAATTTCCTTTTATTCCAGAAGTTTGGTCCTTAAGGGGTTAATGGGGACGTCAATGTCAGAACTGTACCATGGAGTAACTGAAGAAGGTTACATGGTCTGATGAATCATGTTTTCTATTTTAGATCAAGCATGTGTGTTGACTAATTGGAGAAGAGATGGGAGAAGGAAACACTATGAGAAGAAGGCAGGCCAGCAGAGGCAGTGTTATGCTCTGGGCAATGTTCTGCTAGGAAACTTTGGGCCCTGGCATTCATGTGGAATATCTTTGATACGTACCACATACCTAGAGATTGTTGCAGACCACATACACCACTTCATGGCAGTGGTGTTCCCTGAGGGCAGTGGCCTTTTTCAGCAGGATAATACACACTGTCACACTGCCAAACATGTTCAGGAATGTTTTGAGGACAAAGAGTTCAAGGTGTTGCCTTGGCCTCCAAATTCCCCAGATCTCAATCAAATTCTGCATCTATGTGATGTGCTGTAACAACAAATACAATCCATGGAGGCCCCACCTCACAACTTGCAGGACTTAAAAGATCTGCTGCTAATGTCTTGGTGCCAAATACCACAGGACACGTTCAGAGGTCTTGTGGAGTCCATGCCTGTTTTGGATGCACAATATTATTCATGTGGTTTCAATGTTGTGTCCCCAACAGGACACCATTTAAATAACATTACTCTTGGGGATACTCTCCTTCACATGTTTGAGACAGGAAGTAATACATACACCTTACCATCCACTCTACGTGCAGGGACATTACAGGTTAAAGTGACATCTAGATACTTTACTCAAGTGGCTGCCACAACAAGGGTGAATGTGACATTAAGACTTATCCAACTGATCTAATCTACAAATAACTATAGAAATCTCCAGCGAAAGAAAAAAACATCATGCATTTATTTCGAGTAATTTGAAACAAGGCGTTTGAAGGTGTCAGTAATTTCAGAGATCTGGGCTATTCCTGACCGTGATTAAATAACACTTATTCGGGAGATCAGAATGTAAGCTTTTGATGTTACATCTTTACTATGGACGTCTTATAACCAGTGAAATTAATCATATGTGCACATAAGCAAAACAAATCATGCAAACGGTACGGTAAAGTAACCTTACAGTAACAGAAAGAGTAAATGGATGTTTGAAATGTAGACGATGAGAACATTGGGGTATATTGTACTCTCTTCCAAGACCCTTTACAAAGATTAGCGATTATTCACAGATACAGATTCTCTAAAATTCCAAAGGTCCCTTGCAACAAGCAGTACCTCCTGTTGGGAATCATTTCTGCATTTTCATATTCAGGTCAGGTTTCCAAAACTGGAGTTACAATTGGTAGGAGCAGTGCTTACACTCTATTTCTTAAACATGGTTAAAATCACTACTGTATAATGATCAGAATGATAGATGGCTGAATTAGAATTTGTAGGGCAGGATATAGTGTGAAGATGCTCTATTGATCCAATGATGCAAGGGGGAAATAATGCAGTATTGCTATTTTTATCGTACTAACGGTATTTTCGAACGATAAGCTTTGGGGAGTTGGTATTTTTTTTCAAGTCAAAATCAATGAGACTAGCTTTAGACACACAGTTCCAGCAGCTCTACAGTTTTATTTGCTTTACTTGTCTTTGTGTATCTTTTTTTTATTAGCATCCACAGTGCATTTCTTTAGGTTGTGTATATATATATATTTTTATGCAAACATTACTTATTCATGAACAACATTTACTTTCATTCATCGAGCAAAAACGGAATTGTTTATTTAAAATGACTAGCTAAATTATACTGTAAAGTAAAAAAATTCAAATAAATTAGGCACATTGGGAGCTACAAAGATCCTTCAACATAAGATGGGTACCAGCTATTAAAGTATGCTCCTTCAGATCAACGTAATAAAACAAAAAAGCGGGGGGGGGGGGGGGGGCGTGGTTTGCCAACCGACTAGAACGGACGCCATTCATGAGAGCTCCTCCAAATACAGCCTGAATCCGCCAAATATCCCCCCAACAAAGCCCCATCCAACCATAAAAACACCCCAGGGGACCTACCTGAGTGGCACCATACCGACTGATACCGCTTTTATACCCCGCGAAACACAATAAGCCACGGCGCCAAACTGCGGCCTACTATGCGTCAACGCTCCAGGGCCTAGAGGCCTTTTTCTGTGGAAGCTACACACGGAGCCAAATACTCGCCAATACCTCATGGGGCGGAAAACTAAAAAGCTGAAGCCTGAAAAACCGAGGCAAAGCATGCATATCGGCGAACTTTGGCGGCAGGCCGCAGAAGCCTCAAACTCTAGAATGGAATCCCTCCACGGCGGCTGCTCCGACTTCTACGAAGAATCGTCGGATGAAGCGGAGGGGGACACCACTCAGGCCCAGCCACAATCACTGCCAGCCCGGACGCAGCAAAAGCTACCTGCTACCTCCCCTACACCGGTAAGCATGGAAGCTATACGGGAATTAATGGCAGATCACCACCAGAAAATCGCGGCCGATGTAGCCTCACTCAGAGAAACCCTGCAAGGCCTAAATGGCCGCTTGGGAGCGGTGGAAATAACCACGGACACCCAGAAAGGCCAAATCATGGAGCTGCAACAAGAGGTACAAGAGCTCAAGAAGCAACACCAGATCCATGAGTTGAAACTCGCCTCACTGGAAGACAAACGCCGCATGAAACACCTAAAGATCAGGGGCATAACGGAAAACACACCAGACGCCGAGCTGCCTCACCTAATCAGAAGGCTATTAACAACATTACTCACCCCGAAACTAACCAAAGCGGTAGCTATTGACGGCATATTCCGCATCCCCAAGCCCCCTGAGGCCCCGTCTTCAGCCACGAGAGATGTCATTACGCAGTTCCAGACCCTGAAGGATAGAGCTGCAGTTCTCACAGCAGTCAGAGACCATCCGACTTACACCTTCGAAGGAATGCACCTTACATTCTATCCAGACCTCACGGGAGCTACCATGGCCTGGAGGAAAACATTACAACAGTTTACCTCCCTCCTGAGATCGAAGCACATCAGGTACCGCTGGGGCCCGAACCATACCCTGCAAGTCACTAAGGGCAACACCACACACAACATACGCAACATGCAGGAGGCCGAGAGAACCCTGAGTCTGCTGGAACTCCCCCTGGACTCACTTACCGCACCAAAGCCCTTAACGAATCCCACCTACCCTCCACACTGGGGCAACGCAGAAGCTCCAGCATTTATACCCCGACGCCAAATTGGAACGCCTTCAGCCACAGGCTCAACATGAACTGAACTTGGGACTAATATTGCAACCTTTTGGGACACTGATCTCTCATTCCATCCCTTACGGATAGGTACAGCTCCCTGACATTAGAGGCCACAGACACCCTACCATGACGAGAGTGAAGGCCCAGACACCATAAATAGAAGACCCCCCGCACTAACACAGGTCACCATACCTACTGAGAGAAGGATGACTCCATGTCACGCCACCCCCCCCCCTGTCCCAGGGTGACAGGGACATCACTAACTACACGACAGCACTGACGAACCAGAGACCATAACATTAGAGACCCAGAGACCATAACATTAGAGACCCAGAGACCACAACATTAGAGACCTACCTAAGCACACTGGTCCATCGCATTAATATTGTATTACGTATTGAGTGTTTTCACCAAGCTTTATGTTCATGTTAGAACGCTTAACTGAGACAAACTTAGGATCTATATTGTTTTAGAGATGATAACACAGCATGCAGTTACCAATGAAGTGCAGCAGTTATATCAGGTGTGATGTGTGCACATCCACGTAAAATATTACTCTTAAAACCATAATTAGTATTCAGAACTCTCCTATGCGCAATCACACGATGTGCAAGGAGGTAGACATTAAGCCTTCCCGTTCCGACTATGGGATAGCTGTAACTTAACTTCACATTTAAGCGCTGAACAACATGTCGCCCAACAAGGCACATAACACACTGTAATTTTTGAAATGCTGTTAATAATCCTCTTAACATTCGACATATACCATTTAAAGTGCGCAATTTTATTAATATTTTATTAGTATTTCTTATACTATAGCGACAGGCTCTACGGCAGACGCAATGGCTATAGATACACAAGCATGTAACTTTCATTACCTTTCTCTTTACCTTTAAGGCAGTTCTATTGGGCAGAGGCTCATGTGTTTATGTTTGCATTTTTTCTTAATACTGTTTTATCTTAATATTGTGTCAAGCTTGAATACTAACAACAAAAAATTGTGCAGTCTTAATCAATGTCGTAGCTCTGTTAACCGATTACTACTGAAGTGACAATGCCGGCATGTATGTAACATTCACCCTGCACTCAAAAATAAAGAATTAAAAAAAAAAAAAAAAAAAAAAAAAAAGCACTGAATACATCTAGAGCCAATTGGAATATTAACCCCTTAAGGACCAAACTTCTGGAATAAAAGGGAATCATGACGTGTCACACACGTCGTGTGTCCTTAAGGGGTTAATTAGGTGACTCTAGTTTTTTTTACCTGGATATATAAATTGGAGTAGAGTTACAAATAACCATGGGGTAAACAAAGGTGGCTTCATTTTATTACATTAATTTAATGGGATAGACCATTCCTAGAATGAAGACTATGGAGTAAATATCTCAGCTTTACCTTCATTTATTTGCTGTAAAGTTACTATATGTATTTGTTTACAGATAGACGGTTGTCACACTTTTGCACAGTGACAATGAGTGCATTGCAGTTTACTTTGAGAATACTGTTAGGCTCAAAACAACTTTAACTTAAAGGGACACTATAGTCACCAGAACCACTGCAGTTTAATGTAGTGGTTCTGGTGTCTATTGCATGTCACTCCAGGCTGAGCAATGTAAACACTGCCTATACGAATTATATGGGAAGCGAAAGGGCAAATGCAGAATGCATTACCTTTTCGTTTCAGTTCTTTCGTTTAATAGACTCTGCGAGTAGGTGCATGTCGCCTAAACAACGAACAGCCACTGGCTGCTCGCTGTCATATAAAACTACTAGTGACTGGGCAGCTATTGGTGGGGAACCATGTTGGGGAACCCAAATAACCAAAATGGGTGGGGACATAGTGCCCCCCCGTGCTCCCACCCGTGACCCCCAGGTGGGGGCTATTAATATAAACGGGGGGACCTAGTGTGTCCCCCAGATCCCCTGTGACCCGTGGTTGGGGACCCTAATTAATTAAAGGGGGGGACCTAATTTCACCCCTGGTCCCCAACCATGAGCGGCGGGTGGGGACCCCAATTAAATTAAAAATATTTAAAAAATAATCTAGAAGAGAGTATATATAATACATCCTATCTACTATAACATAAAAAAATCTGTCTGGTGTGTAAAGTCTAAATCACATCATAGAGATAGTTACATGTAGCTTCCGAACGTAGATCAAGTTTGGAAGAAAAAAGGCAGGGAGAAACAAAAGTATCTAATGTCTGGATACAAATTAGCAATAAGGGTACAGATAAGAAAGCAGAGCGTAGTATCCCTAATTAAATAATAAAATAAAGGGGGGGACCTAAATGTCCCCCCTGGTCCCCATCCATGAGCAGCGGGTGGGGACCCTAATTAAATAAATAATGGGGTGGACCTAATGTCCCCCCCAGGTCCTCACCCATGAGCGGCGGGTGGGGACCCTAATTAAATAAAGAAATAAAAAAACGGGGACCTAATTGAATGCAACCAATCAGAGTGTTAGGAGTCAAATTACACAGCATGTGTAAATTTCCCACGCTGTGTAAAATGACTCAGAGTACTCTGATTGGTTGAATTCCAAGCCAACCAATCAGAGTGCTGTGACAGGTAAATGTAGAGACTTACCTGTCAGTCTCTTCATTTACCTGTCAGAGCACTCTGATTGGTTGGCTTGGAATCAACCAATCAGAGTGTTCTGAGTCAAATTGCAGGGCGTGGGTAGCCTATATAAGGCTTCCCCCGCCCTGCAAAGCTAATTTGCTGCACCGGGGGATGAACATGGATTTTTTTTCGTCTTGTTAGTTTTGGCATAATTTTTGGGGGGGCGCACCGGTTCTTTTTTATTTTAACAGTTGCAACGGGACAATTATGGATTTTTATTTGCCCTTTTTTGGGGCTGAAGAAAGAAAAGAAAAGAAGAAAGAAGATATCTAATGGCAAGTATGAAATTTTATTTTACAGGATGTTAGTTTATTGCCCCCCCCTCACTATTATTAGGGTAAGGGGGGTAGGTATGGTATTTTTATTGGGAGGGAGAGTGACTAGGGGCTTGGGGACCCCTAGTCACTTTATTATTTGTGGTCCCCACCCGCCGCTTATGGGTGGGGACCTGGGGGGGACATTAGGTCCCCCCCTTTATTTATTTATTTAATTAGGGTCCCCAAACACCACTCATGGGTGGGGACCTGGGGGGACATTAGATCCCCTCCATTTTTTTATTTAATTAGGGTTCCCACCAGCTGCTCATCATTGGGCCCAGTGGGGACATTAGGATGGATGAAAACAATTTTTTTTACTGAATTGCGTCCGAAAAATGAATGCTTTACGGACGAAATTCGGAATGGACGAATTACATTTTTATTTAGTATGAATTCATTCGTACGAAACAAAAATTTCACTGGTGCACATGTCTACAGAGGAGGATTAACCAAAAGGTGACCCCAGCTAGCCACCTAGGGTCCAGGTGTTGGACATGGGCCCCAGAACCATGAATTATCTTAGTCCCATTTACTATCCCTATATGAAAAATAAGAGAGGGGGGCAAACTGGAAACCTGCCTATGGCACTGTAAAATCTTATCGTCAATCTTTCTTTTATTGAGGCAAGCGTTAAAAGGGGTACAGAATAAAGAAAAGGGGATGTACGGTATTCATACAGGTTGGGAGCATGGTAACACTAAGTAGCATCTCCTAAGAGTAGCAGCCTCATTTTATGTTAACTAAGCATTCCAACATATTGTCAACAAGTTTAGTATAGTAATAGTAGAAATAACACATGCGATGTCCAGTAACTTTAAAGCGTGAGTGACACCTAGGTGAGTCGGCCATTTTAACAGGAGGATGCTCGGCTCTAAAGTTATAGCTTGTACTAATTTCGTAAAGACAAGTTGAAAGCATGACACAATGATTAATAAAGGAATAAAGTTTTGAGAAGCATGTCTTAGAGCTGACAGACGTCTAGATTAAGTTATCTCAGGTTTACATACATGAGAGTGAAAAAGCCGAGCTGGTATTAAGACTAGTTGTTTATATGTTCAGCCGCTGTCTCCAGACCCCCCGTCCCAAGGTGAGCTACCTCAGGTGTAGGCGTAATCGGGTATCTTGGTGTGGTATACATGAGTAGTGCTCATAATGCTGCTGTTAGGCCCCCTATCTGGGCAGTGACTGTATGAGAGCTTACAAGGCAGCCGAGCAGGCTATTATGTTGGCTGACACCCCCCTCTATTGTTAGACTAACTAACTTGGGGAAGGGCATGGCTGAGTACCCCAAATTGGGAGGACCAAATTTTTTTTTTTTTGTAAATTCTTTATTATGACGATCAGGTGAGTACAGAATCACAAATATTCATACACCACAACAGTGTATATACGGCATGTCAGATCATAACTCAACGTTGAAAATAAGCATTGTTAGCTTCTGATCATCTAACATTCAGCAAGCGTCCTATGGCTGTTAATCAATCAGTAAAGCGTAGGTAGTTTGAGCAAGTTAAACAATTGAACGACTATAGATAGATGCATCTTTAAGAGCTAAAACAGTTCCAGTAACTTCAATAATCAAACAAGCAAGGTTAAACAAGAGGATATCTCGAAGCCCCCGTTCCGCAGTCCTTCCAAGTGACCTGGCATATAGACCTAATAGCCAAGAGAGTAGGTAAGAGCTTCAGTCTCAAACATGGTTAGATGTGACATATATGGCTGAGAGAACCTGCGCATCCCCAGTTGGGGGTAGTGTCGAAGATGTGTAGGCATATGATGTTAAGCTAAGTGTGTTGTGTTGCAGGTGAGATTGTGAGTTCCAAGCACTTACAATGCACCACTAAGGGCGCCACCCCCAAATCCGCACCCTAATCTGGGATCTCCCGAAGATGGAAATTCTAGTAGTCCCTCGTGTTACATAGGTGGTTTGGGTGTGTCTGTCTACTTCAGTAGTCCGTCAGTCAGACGTCTGATGAGGTGCCTTGGAGTGTCGTAGGGCGTATGTTATATTCCCTTCCTTTCGTCGGTCTAGTGTGTCATACTTTGGGGTCACTTCTCAGTATGGTCAGTTCCCTAGTTGTCCCTTTAGTCAGCATGTGGTGATAGTACTGGTACGCCTCCCTGGGATCTACCGCCTATTTCGCCTATAGCTCGCGCATCCTCACAGTCGGGTACCCCTGATCCGACCTCCCCGGGCCAGTCCGAGCCGCCGCCACTGTGTCCCAGAAGTAGGTCGCGTGGGTTTGAGTAGAAACCTTGTACGTTGTGAAAATGAGAAAAAGAGGGGGGAGGAAGGAGGGGGGGGGGGGGGAGACAGATGTGGGGGGGGGGAAGGAGGGTTGGGTTTATAGGTGGCACCATACGTCAGCGCGCGCCCGGGCACTCCTGGACCGTGTGAAATAGTGTGCTTTACGGTCTTCTTGCTCCCGGTCTTGAGAGGTATACATACCACGGGGTCCAGGCTTCGACATGTTTGGTGCTCCTTCCGAGCAGTTCTGCGTATCGCGCCTCGGCCGTGTGTATGTCCTCTACCCTCTGAAGCCATTCTGTTATAGTTGGTGGTTGTGTTTGTTTCCATTTAGCGGGTATGGATGCTTTGGCCGCATTTAGTAGGTGGCGGATTATCGACCTCTTGTATTGGGCTATTGAGCCTTCCGTGTGATGGAGTAGAGCCATTTCTATGTTGAAGTCAGGTAGGTCTCCCAGGATGATTGTCATTTCCCGTTGTATGTCTTCCCAAAACGGCTTAATCTTTGCGCAATCCCACCAGATGTGTCTGATTGTGCCTGTGTGGGTTTCACATCTCCAACAAGTGTCTGTAGACCCCGGGAATATTCTACTTAGTAGGGATGGAGTCCTGTACCAGTGGGAGAGTAGCTTGAAGTTGACCTCCTGGTAGTTGGTACTAATGGAGCTCTTGTGCTGCAAAATCAATATCTGTTCCCATTGTGTGTCAGTAAACGTCCTATCCGTCAGCTCTTCCCATCTTCTCTTGAACGCCGTGTTCCGTGTGCGGTCTCCTGTTAGTAGCTGTTGGTAGATGACTGAGACACTGCCATCGGCGGCGGAGCCGGTCATGCAGGAGCGTTCAAACCACGTCTGTTCTCTATGTAACGCTACCCTGTTGGGGAGGTTGTAGTAAAAATGTCGTAGTTGCGCGTAATGAAATCTGTGCATTAGTGTCGGTTGTGGTATTCCACTCCATTCCCGAAGATTTCGTATTCCCGCGTTACTGAGGACCTCGAATATCGGGACAAAGTCTCCACTTCCCTCTATTGGCCAGGAAGAACGATGTAGTCCTCCGCCTATCTCCGAGTTATGAGTTATCGGTATCAGGGGGCTCGGCTGTGGGGAGATATGTTGGTTTCGTCTCAGGTGAGACCATGTCTTTAACGTTTGAGTGACGGGTGATTCAGCGCCCAGCTTCGAGGTTACGTCCGCCGAGTTATGCCATGTGAGTCTGGGGAGGGCTTTGTTTATGACTTCTCTATTCAATGCCACCCACAGCTTGTCATCAGATGCCACATGCCAGTCCCTGATCCGCTGCAGTACCGTGGCATGGAAGTATTTGCGGATATCTGGTAAAGCCAGGCCCCCCCAATTCTTAGGTAGGCATAGCTTGTCAAAGCTGAGTCGTGCCCTTTCTCCCTTCCAGACGTATTGTATCACCGCCGACTTAAGAGATGTAAAAAATCCTGGCGGGATGTGCCAGGGAATGGTGTGAAAATGGTAAAGTAGCCGAGGGAGAATGTTCATCTTTATTACCGATATACGCCCCTGCCAGGAGATGTGGTCGTAATTCCAGCTCTTAAGGTCGTTTAGTATTGTGCGCAAGAGGGGGATGTAATTCTTGGCATACAGTTCTTTCGGGTTCCTGGGTATCCAGATTCCTAGGTATCGCATCTGGTCCTGGCACCAATGGAAGGGGTACTCACGTTGAATTCGCTCTCCTGTGTTCGTCGGGGTTGAGACGTCTAATAGTTCGCATTTAGTTAAATTGAGCTTCAGCCCTGATAACTGGCCATACGTATCGAATTCTCGCATCAAGACCGGCAGGGATTCAGCTGGATCGTTCACGAAGAAGAGCATGTCGTCTGCGTATGCAGCTACCTTGTGTTCCTGGGTCCCATGCCTAAACCCTCTGATCTCTGGTGTATGTCTCACTCTATCCAGGAACGGTTCCAGCGAGATGGCAAACAGGAGTGGCGATAGTGGGCAACCCTGTCGCGTGCCATTGTGAATGGTGAAGGCGTCCGTAAGCGCACCATTCACCCTTACTCTAGCGCTGGGGTCTGTGTAGAGCGCTTCAATCCAAGTCATCATACCTCTTCCCAGTCCCACTTTTCGTAGTGTCGCCATCATGAAACTCCAGTTTACCCGGTCAAAAGCCTTTTCGGCATCTGTTGAGAGCATTAGTAGGCCTGGTTTCTCCCTAAGGGCTAATGCTTGTATGGAAAACGCCCGGAGTGTGCAGTCTCTGGCTTCCCTTCCCGGCACAAAACCCGTTTGATCCGGATGTATTAAGCGCGGTACATATTTTTGTAGTCTGGTGGCAATGATCTTGGTGAATAGCTTCACATCCGCGTTGAGAAGCGAGATCGGCCGGTAGCTACTGCAGTTTTCGGGGTTCTTGCCGGGTTTAGGGATTACCGTGATAGTAGCTGCTAACGTTTCCTGATGGAATGTGTCTCCCTGCTGGAGTCGATTGAGGGCTGCCATTAGATGTGGCGTAAGAATGTCTCTGAATGACTTGTAGTATCCCACCGAGAGTCCGTCTGGTCCCGGGGCCTTCCCTTTCTTCGCTGCCTTAATCGCCGCCTGTACCTCTTCCGTGGTGATCGGGGCCTCCAGTAGTTCCGCTTCTTCTGGTGTTAGAGCGTCTGGTTGGAAACCTTGTAGGTAACGCCATGTTGCGTCTTGTAGGTCCGCTCCGCGGGCGTCGGGAAGTGACGGTGTGGAATTGTACAGTTGTCGGTAGTAGTTACAAAATTCAGTGGCAATTGCTTCTGGGAATTGTGTGAGTGAGCCATCGGTCTTCCGTAGTTCATGTACTTGCGCCCTCGCTTGTTGGGGTCGGATCATGCGGGCTAGGAGCCTCCCACCCTTGTTAGCATGGATGTAAAAGAAGGCCTTGGATCGTTGTGTCGCCCTATGGTGTTTGCTGGCTACCAGGTCCGCCAGTTGTCGGCGAGCGTCCAGGAGTGAGCGATAATGCTCTTCGAGTTGTGATCTCTTGTGTTGTGCTTCCAGTCGGGAGATCTGGTCGGTGAGCTCCAACATACGTCGCTGCGAGTCCCTTTTTTTACGAGAGGCAATCCTGATGAGATGGCCTCGAAGTACACTCTTGTGCGCTTCCCATAGCGTCACTTTTGACACCTCTTCCGTGTCGTTTTCCCTGAAGTAGTTGGTGAGGTGTTCTGTCAGGGCAGCCTGCACTCCTGGGTCTGACAGGAGCGACTCATTTAGTCTCCACTCCGTCTTGGTGGGCCTGAACAGCGGGGAGTCCAGCTTCACGGACACTGCGCTGTGGTCCGACCATGGTGTTGGCGCGATTGTTGCTGACTGTAGGTGTCGTAGGCCTTCCTGTTGTATAAGAACATAATCGATGCGAGAGTATCTCCTATGT
The DNA here is from genome assembly GCF_036172605.1 of Pelobates fuscus. Classification (NCBI taxonomy): domain Eukaryota; kingdom Metazoa; phylum Chordata; class Amphibia; order Anura; family Pelobatidae; genus Pelobates; species Pelobates fuscus. The sequence continues at coordinate 90,838,877 of NC_086328.1, read as the reverse complement.
ATGGCTGAGTAGTGCGTATAATCTCGAGTCGTTGGATGTATGGTCCGCCACGCATCCACCAGTCTTGAGTCCCTCATGGTCTTCTTTATAGCCCTGATCGCGGTTTGTGGTATACTGCTGTGTCCTGTCGAGGAGTCCAGCAACGGATCAAGCGGTGCGTTAAAATCCCCCCCTATGATGAGCGAACCTTCCGTGAATATTGCCAGTTGGCGGAATGTTTTGCACAAGAACATCGCCTGTTTTGCGTTAGGCGCATAAATAGAGGCAAAGGTGTATGTCCTCCCCGTAATCGTGCCTTTGATAAAAAGGAACCTACCGTTAGGGTCTGTCTTTTGGTCCAGCAAAGTGAAGGCAAGATTAGCAGCCAACAGTATCGCAACTCCTACCTTTCGGGCTTCGGGGTGAGTGCTGTGGTAGTTGGTTGGGTAACCTCTGTCTTTCAGTCTATGGGTATCCGAGGATTTGAGGTGCGTTTCTTGTAGCATTGCTACTGAGATCCGTTTGCGATGGAGTTCCCATCGTGTGCGCTTCTCAGGCGAGTTAAGGCCTCGGCAGTTCTGCGTGAGAACATGTAGAGGTGCTGCTGTGTACGCCATGGAGTGAGTGTGAGCGAAGTCGCTGGCGTCTCCGTAGTCGTGTTCAGGAGGTCTGGGTCCAGTGGCCCTCGCGCACGTCAACTGCCGGTGGGGGAGGGAGGGGGGGGGGGGGGGATGGATGGGGAAAAAGAATATAAGTACAGTTAGAGAAGAGGGAAGGTAATACCTTCGTGAGTCACAATTCCCACGAGTTGGGGGCGGCTCAGCCCACGCCCAGTTCAGCCCGTCCCAGGAGGCCCCCGGTGTGAGTGCTCAGAGGTGTGATGTCAATAAGAGTCAAAGTTATCCCTTCAATACGAGGGAGTCCTGTGTAGCTGGGTGGATTACAAGACCGTACCGTTCCCTAGCAAGCTAGGGCAGCCGCGGTGTTGGGTCCCCCAGTAGTGTGGTCTACACAGGTGTAAGTCGGGGTGGTGGTGAGACCGAAGAAGTCCAGAGCCACTGTCCGGTCGGCCGCAGAGGCTCAGTGTCTAGTGGTGTAGTAGTGTATGAACTCTCAGAGGGGTGTCCGTGTCCCACTTGTTCCCAATCTGAATTCAATGGCTAGTACAGTGAAAATATCGATTAGTACGGTCACGTAATATGGGGGTATGGGTTAACATCTGTTGGGGTATATGGTGTGAGTGGTTGCTGGTCCTTCCCTATGTCGGGGCGGGTAGCCCATTGCTATCTTAAGTTAGTTCAGGTCGTGGGTCGTGCCGGGCCGGGCCAGCTGCGTATGGAGTGCGTTCTGGGTCCCCCTACCTCCCATAGCGGGCTCTGTCTCGGGTCCCCTATTCTGGGGATAGGAAGCGGAGCTAGCCGTCCGTGGGGGAGGAGAGGGAAGCGCTAGGTGGTATGGGCGCGTGCGAGCCTGTCCGCCGTGGGTGAACGTCTCAATTTGCGACTGTCTTACAGTGCAAGGAACTGACAATGCGACATAGTAAACATATAACATCACTCCTCAGTACCACTCAAAAACCGACCATCCCCCCACCCAGCCAGACCCACCCGTATCCCCGCAACCCTAGATATCTTGTGCTACTAGTGAGTCATAGGTGTAGTCCCAGTTTAACTCTCCATATATCCCCTACTCCCTCCGTGTCCCTAGGGCACAGCAGCATCCCTGCCATACTCCCACCCCCAGAGCCATCTCACCCATTACAGCCCGGTACATCAGTATTAACGAAATAAGATCACATACCCAAATATGTCCCCCAATTGTTCCCCACCTCCCTCCATCCATCTTTTAGATAGTGCTATAGGCAGCTGTTAAGTGATTAATATGACCTGACCAAATCACATTTGCAGCATCAGAAAAACCCACAATATATCAGGTGCTCAAGCGTCCCGTAAGTAACCAACAGTCGTATATAGCGACATAGTTCATGTTCCGCGTGCACAAGTGGGGCATTCCTTGCAAGGGTCCCAACCCGCGGGCAAGTCAGGCGGTGCGTCCCATCCCCATCAGGCCCCCCTCCCCAAGCAACTCGGGGCAGCCTCCCTTCCCCAGGGGCATGTTAGGAATGTGTGGCAACACCCGGTCATGCGGAAGTCTCCGTACATGTGCACGTGTATACAGCATTTCAACAGTCCCGTATAGCGACACAGTTCATGTTCTACGTACATATGTGGGATATTCCTTGCAGGTGCCCCAACCCACGGGCAAGCCAAGCGGTGCGTCCCACCCCCGTCAGGCCCCCCTCCCCATTCAACTTGGGGTAGCCTTCCTTACCCAAGGGCGTGTTAGGAAAGTGTTGCAACACCCGGTCATGTGTGAGACCCCATACATGTGTATGCGTGAACAGTACTTATCTGACTTCTGCTGTACGCGGGATGGCGTTGGTATCTGTGGTTGTCAGCAGGCCGTGATATGTTGGTGTGTCATGGTCGGTCTTCCATGCCTGGTGGGTGTAGGTGGGGAGCATAACCTTATTCCTCCGGGTCCGTGGGTATCAGTTGCCTGCGGGCCTGCGGGCGCCTAGGTGTGACGTCTCGTCTCCTTCGCTGCAGGTTCGGAGTGTGAATTCCCTGCCTCTGGTCCATTGGCCCCAGGATCCAGTCGGTGACCTCCGTAGGCGGAAGGTTGAGGCGCTGTAGGAACCTGGGCACCTACTCCGGCCAGCGTAGCGGGAGCCAATCGTCATGGTGTCTGGCCAATAGCATAAAGGGGAAACCCCATTTGTATGGGATCCCTCTATCTCTGAGTAGCGCTGTGATGGGTCTCAGGGCCCTGCGGGCCTCAAGCGTGAGGGGAGACAGGTCTTGGTAAAGGGCAACTTCTGCGCCGTTGAAACGCCAGGTGGGCCTTGCGCGGGCTTTGTTCATTATTTTCTCCTTCAGTTTGTAGGAGTGTAGGCAGCATATAATGTCTCTCGGTGTGTTATCAGACGTGCGTGCTCTGTTGGCCCTATGCGCCCTATCAAACGTTATGGAGTCTGGCGCATCTGAGCCTAGTATGTCGCGGAACAGCGTCTGTAGTGTTGTAGCGGTACTTACCTTATCCAGGGGCCGGACGCGGTCCTCTCTTCAAGCCGCGCGCGGTCCTGCGGCTGCACGAGCCGCGCGCGGCTCGTCCGACTGTTCAGACAGGAAGGCGGGCAGTGACCGCGAGAAGCGGTCACGTGTCCCGCCTGCAGCTAAGAGCGCGCCGCGAATCTCGGGCGCGCTCTTAAAGAGACAGTGGGAGCCTAAATTGCAAAAAGGCTCCCATTGGCTCCTGTCATGCCAATCACCCCATACACTTACCTGTTGGGGGAGTGGAAGTGACAGGAGCCAATCACATTAGTTTGAAGGCTACTTATACTTACCCTTTTCCCTTAGTTCGTTGCCCTATCGTGGTTTCTGCTACAGTTCCCTTTAGTGCTTGTTGTGTTCAGTTGTGTTTCTCCGTATTTGACCTTGGCTTTGTATTCTGACTTCGTTTTCGCTTTATCCTATTCTGTACTGTTTGCCGGCTTGCTGATTCCTGTGTACCAGTCCCCGGCTAGTTTTCGTTTACGCTGTCTCTTTGTGCCCTTGACCTCGGATCGTTCCTGACTCTGTCTTATCCTATTACGTCGAGTCCGGCCACTCTAAGGTCCGGTAGACGTATCTCTCCTCTGTACTGTCTTCTGTTAGGCTGGATCCTGCGTGTAGGGGTATATACTCGTTACATTACGATAGGGCCATGGACCCCGCAGATTTAGCTCAACAGATGGCGACCCATGAGGCTAGATTTGTAGAGCAGGATCACCGTATGGATCAAATAGCTCAGGCTCTCCAGACGCTCTTAGCTAGAACCATTCCAGCAACCGCACCTAACCCTCCTGCACCCCTGCTTCCTGAAGTATCGACTATGCCTAACGCTACAGCACATTTAACGCCTCCTCCTAGGTATGGAGGGGATTCTAAGACATGCAGAGGGTTCATTAACCAAATAGAGTTTCATTTTGAAATGTATCCACGTTCATTTCCCACAGAGAGGTCTAAAGTTGGGTTCTTTATGCACCAACTTACCGACAAAGCACTTGAATGGGCAAACCCTATTTGGGAGGCTAATGGACCTATGGTGCATAACTTTCACAGTTTCCTAACAGCTTTTCGCAGAACTTTTGATACTATGAAAAGGTCTAAGAATGCCGCTAGAGCATTAATGAGGGTTAAACAGGGTTCTAGGTCTGTGGCTGATTACGCTATACAGTTTCGTACCCTTGCCTCACAGGTCGATTGGACCAATAATGGGTTAACTACGGCCTTCATGGAAGGTTTATCAGACTCTATATTGGATGAGGTAGCAGCTAAGGAGCTTCCTATTGCCTTAGAGGACCTTATTGACTACCTCATCGATATAGATAATAGGATTCGTGACAGGCTCTATACTAAGAACAGGAATAGACGTTTTGTTACACCTATTCAACCCAGAGTTAATATACCGGAGAGTGTTAAAGTATCTGAAGAGGAACCTATGCAATTAGGGGTTGCCAAACTCTCAGATACTGAGAAATTACATAGGAGAAGGGAGGGACTCTGCCTATATTGTGGTAAGAGAGACCATATGGTAAAGGAGTGTCCTCTGCTCCCGGAAAACTCTCGCACCTAAGACCTTATAGGGGACTGGCCTTGGGTGTGATTTCTAAGTCTCCTACATTGCCTCCTAACCGACTGCTTCTCCCTGTTTCTTTACATATGGGAGAGAGTTGTATGGTTGAAAACATAGACGCCCTGGTTGATTCTGGGGCAGCCGAGAACTTTATAGACTCTGGTTTTGTAAAGAGAAACAATATTCCCATCAGAGAGAAGGAGATACCCTTGGCCGTTGAGGCCATAGATGGTAGACCATTGATATCTCCTGTTGTTACTCACGAGACTGCACCGCTACACATGTACACAGGGGTTCTACACTATGAAACCATTCGGTTCCAGGTCATCACCTCTCCCTCTTCACAGTTGGTGTTAGGGTATCCATGGTTACGTGCCCACAATCCCATTTTTGACTGGGAGACAGGGCAGATAAAATCATGGAGTGAAGCCTGCCATGAGTCATGTACTATTGAAGTCACGCCTGTGAATTCTATTAACGTTCCTACTGTTCCTCCTTTATCTACGACAATACCCTCTCAGTATTTAACTTTAAAGACTGTCTTTGATAAAAGAGAGGCTGACAAATTACCGCCTCACAGACCCTACGATTGTGCTATTGATTTGTTGCCTGGTACTATACCTCCTAAGGGCAGGGTGTACCCCCTATCGGTTCAAGAAAACCGTGTCATGGAGGAGTACATTAAAGAGTCATTAGACAAGGGATTTATTAGAAGATCCTCTTCTCCGGCTGGAGCGGGGTTCTTCTTTGTATCAAAGAAAGAAGGTGATTTAAGACCTTGCATTGATTATAGAGGTCTTAACAAGATCACCATCAAAAATGCTTACCCTATACCTCTAATAACAGAATTGTTTGACAGGCTCAAACATGCTACGGTATTCACCAAATTAGATCTTAGAGGAGCATACAATTTGATACGTATTAAAAAGGACCACGAATGGAAGACAGCCTTTAACACTCGGTCAGGTCATTATGAGTATACCGTCATGCCATTTGGGCTTTGCAATGCCCCAGCAGTGTTCCAAGAATTTATTAATGATGTCTTAAGGGACTTTATTCACTCATTTGTTATTGTGTACTTGGATGACATTTTAATATATTCTACTGACATTCACGCTCATCACAGACATGTTACAACAGTTCTGAAGACCCTTCTTGCTAATGGTCTTTATTGCAAATTAGAAAAATGTCTATTCGACCAGTCCGAGGTCCAGTTTTTAGGGTATTTGATTTCCGCCGAGGGTTTTCGGATGGATCCCCAGAAGCTCGCTGCAGTCATAGAATGGCCTCTGCCGCAAGGTCTGAAAGCCATCCAGCGTTTTCTGGGTTTCTCTAATTATTATAGACGTTTTATCAAAGGTTTTTCGTCTATAGTAGCGCCTATAACTCGTATGACTAAAAAGGATGGCAATACACGTGTCTGGTCTACTGAGGCACTTCAGGCTTTTGACTTTCTTAAAACTACGTTCGCCTCTGCCCCTATTTTACAGCATCCTGTCCCCTCATTGCCATATATACTTGAGGTTGATGCTTCCGATATAGGGGTAGGTGCTGTCTTATCCCAAAGAGAGTCTCCTGACAAGCCATTGCATCCTTGTGGCTTCTTTTCTAAACAAATGGCCAAGGCAGAGAGGAATTATGATGTGGGTAATCGCGAACTCCTTGCTATCATTTTAGCACTCAAAGAATGGAGACATTTGCTAGAAGGAACTAAGGATCCTATTCTCATATTTACAGATCATAAGAACCTATCCTACCTTAGCGAAGCTAAAAGATTGTCTTCAAGGCAGGCTAGGTGGTCACTGTTCTTGTCTCATTTTAATTATATAATCACCTATAGGCCAGGTGACCGGAACACCAAAGCGGACGCTCTGTCCAGACAATTCGAGACTATTGACAAACAGGAGATTGATGTCACTCCTGTCATTCCCCCAGACAGGATAATAGCAACTACTATATTGTCTATTTCCTCGTCCCTCTTGCAGGCCATACAAGCGAAACAAGGCATGGCACCCAGCGAGAGGCCTAATGATAAATTGTTCGTTGACATTCCCGAGAGACGGGATATTCTGTCACTTTATCACGATACTAAGACTGCTGGACATCCTGGTATTTCCAAAACAGTGTCAGCCGTTTCTCGGTATTTCTGGTGGGATACCTTACGTAAGGATGTTACTGACTATATAAGTGCTTGTACTACTTGTGCATGTATGAAAACCTCTCGTAGAGTTCCTTGTGGGCTGTTGCATCCGTTGCCCGTTCCCGAGAGACCTTGGTCTAATCTATCAATGGATTTTATTGTTGAATTACCCCCTTCGAATGGTAACACAGTCATCCTAATGATAGTAGATCGGTTTTCCAAAATGGCTCACTTTGTGTCTCTTCGCAAGTTGCCCACTTCCAAGGAATTGGCTCTTATCTTCGCTAGAGAAGTGTTTCGATTACATGGTATTCCCTTATCTATTGTATCCGATAGGGGTAGCCAATTTATTTCCAGGTTCTGGAAAGCCTTTTGTTCGGAGATGGGTATTTCCCTCTCATTTTCTTCCGCTTACCATCCCCAGTCTAATGGAGCTGCTGAACGTGCCAACCAGTCTCTTGAGCAGTACCTCCGTTGTTTTGTGTCTCACCATCAGGACAATTGGTCTGACCTGCTTCCTTGGGCTGAATTTGCTCGGAATAATGCCACTCATGATTCTTCCGGCAAAAGCCCTTTTTACGTTGTCTATGGCCAGCATCCCGTTGTTCTTCCGGCTGCATTCTCCTCTCAGGGCATGCCAGTTCTGGATGAGCATTTGGCTGGTTTGCGTAATACTTGGGAGCAGGTTCAGCGTTCTTTGGTGGACTCTGCTGCCCGCCAGAAGGCTCAGGCTGACAAGCATCGCAGAGCGGCTCCTTCCTATGTTGTGGGGGACAGGGTTTTGCTTTCCACACGGAATATTCGCCTCCGGGTGCCTTCTATGAAATTGGCTCCCCGCTTCATTGGTCCTTATCGCATTATACATAAGGTTAATCCCGTTTCTTATGCCTTGGGTCTGCCTAAGAATCTGCGTATACCCAATGTATTTCACACCTCTTTGTTGAAGCCTTACGTACGCAACCGCTATACCCGGCATACTCCCCCTCCCCCTCCTGTCTCTGTGGAGGGTCATGAGGAGTTCGAAGTATCTGCTGTTATTGACTCTCGTTTTCTTAGGGGTCGGCTTCAGTACTTGGTACATTGGAAGGGTTATGGGCCTGAGGAGCGCAGTTGGATTTCTGCGGATGCTGTTCATGCTCCCCGCCTTGTACGTTCTTTCCATTCGCGTTTTCCTGCCAGGCCTGGTCCTGCCCGCCCGGAGGGCGTGTCCTCAGGGGGGGGTACTGTAGCGGTACTTACCTTATCCAGGGGCCGGACGCGGTCCTCTCTTCAAGCCGCGCGCGGTCCTGCGGCTGCACGAGCCGCGCGCGGCTCGTCCGACTGTTCAGACAGGAAGGCGGGCAGTGACCGCGAGAAGCGGTCACGTGTCCCGCCTGCAGCTAAGAGCGCGCCGCGAATCTCGGGCGCGCTCTTAAAGAGACAGTGGGAGCCTAAATTGCAAAAAGGCTCCCATTGGCTCCTGTCATGCCAATCACCCCATACACTTACCTGTTGGGGGAGTGGAAGTGACAGGAGCCAATCACATTAGTTTGAAGGCTACTTATACTTACCCTTTTCCCTTAGTTCGTTGCCCTATCGTGGTTTCTGCTACAGTTCCCTTTAGTGCTTGTTGTGTTCAGTTGTGTTTCTCCGTATTTGACCTTGGCTTTGTATTCTGACTTCGTTTTCGCTTTATCCTATTCTGTACTGTTTGCCGGCTTGCTGATTCCTGTGTACCAGTCCCCGGCTAGTTTTCGTTTACGCTGTCTCTTTGTGCCCTTGACCTCGGATCGTTCCTGACTCTGTCTTATCCTATTACGTCGAGTCCGGCCACTCTAAGGTCCGGTAGACGTATCTCTCCTCTGTACTGTCTTCTGTTAGGCTGGATCCTGCGTGTAGGGGTATATACTCGTTACAAGTGTTGCTTCCACGACCTCCGCCCCCTCGGGTTCTGGTAGGCCTCGGACCCTAATGTTTGATCTGCGGCCCCTGTTATCAAGATCTTCAGTTTGGCGTCTTAAGTGTAGAAGAATATTGCCTTGCCTGTGTATAGCCAGATTTGAAGCCTCAACCCTCTCTCCAACAGCCTGCACTGAAGCTTCAGCTGCCTGTATCCTGGAGGCCTGTGTGGAGATTTCGGCCTTAAGTGAGTTTACCTCCGTGCGGATCGCCGCGTGTAGGTTATCAGAGAGGGTCTGCATGTCAGTTTTGGTGACCATTGCTGCTGCCAGGGCTTTTATTGCCTTAATGTCCGCACTGATCTCCGCCAGCGTGGGTGCAGCCGCCTCCGTTATTGGTGAGTGGGCCGGGGAGTCGGCCATGCTTGCGCCCGCGGCCTCGTGGTACTCGGCGGATGCCGGGGCCAGGTACCCGTCCATGGGACCCGTTTGTGCGGCAGTCGCTGGATGCCTGGGGGTTTGGGAGCCGTCAGGGCGTTTAGTGCGCCCCATTTCCGCGCCGTGCTGGTAAGTAAGCCTGCTATATTTGCTGTGTGGGTCGGAGCTCGTCCCTTAAGCGGCCATCTTCGTTTGCGGCCAAACCACGCCCCCGAGGACCAAATTTTCACATATTATGTTGACAGAGGCTAAACAGGAAAAACAGGAAAAATGCACGATGGCTGCTACAGTGAGATCAGGTCTGCATGTCCTGTTTCAATCAGAGCAGCAGCTTCATATTAGGGATCTGCAGGGAGTTCAAACTTATCGGTAAGGTGTTAAGGGGCACTCTGTCTCTGCCGCTCAGTCCGCTATGCGTGTAGTGGGGAGCTCAGAGCTCAAGCTCCTGTGTCAGCCAATTCCTCTGCGGGGCGTCTTGGGAGCTGGTCCCTGGTAGCTTTGGTGCGCGGACAGGAGTAGTCGGTGTTGGTAGGTCCCTTCCTGGCTCCAGGCCTCATTCAAGGTCAGCATCCTTGGGCCACAGACTCGAGTTCTCCATGAGGCCGGGTCACTCACTTTGTGGGTGTCACGGAGGGGCCTGATGGTCGTCCGCCGCCAGCGGCGTGTGGCCCTCCGGTGTGGTGGTCGATGCCTCAGAGGGGGTTCCCTCACATCCTTTGGCCTGGACGGGCTCTTGGTGCGGGTAGTAGGTGCTTGGCGTGTCGCTTTGCCCAGAACGGGACCGTGCTGCTCCTCGTGCCCGCTCCCCCCTGCTGCGCCACTGCGTTTGGGGGGTAGTTGGGAGGCCCGCTGCTCTAGCCTTTCCCAGAAGCGCTGGAATATGATGTCCAGTCGCTCGGATAGAGGCCGGGTGGGCAACAGCCTGTAAGCATGGTCGTCCGCCGCCATCTTGCCATCAAGGCTTGGGTGGCCTGTGGTCGTGGATGGGTGCGGTGGCTCGTGTGCCAGCTCGGTGTGGACCGGGATAACCCCCGCCGGTCCTTGGGGGGGGGGGGGGACGCAGGCTTTTGTTGGGGTCAGTCGAGTAAGAAGGCAACGAGGGAGCGGCCGTCTCCCTCGCGCCGCACGTGAATGTAGGCCTCATGGTACCGCTGAGCGAGTCTGAGTGGGGCATCCACTCGTGTGGTATCGTTGCGTAGATCGTGGGTTACCCCGTCGTTTGCCAGCTTGTGGGTGCCCAGTTTCAGCGTCTACGTGGGGAAATTGTAGCTTAAAACACCGTTTGTCTCAGGAGCTCTTGCTGCCTGCTTCCACTCAGTTCAGCGGCCAGGCCCCGCCCCGCACTGTAAAATCTTAATCCTTCTCTGGCTTGTACAAAGAAGTTCAGGTGAATCAATTTGTCGGGAAAAATGTAAAAAATAGTTTGTATAGTCAGAAATTTGTGCACAGGGTGGTTCGGCTCGGACGATTTTCATTCATAAAAAAAAAAAATCACAAAAACAATTTGGACAAACTAAAAAGGACTCGAAAATGGGCTAATCAGTTACTGCAAAATATCGATAATATGTATATATTTTCCAGTAGAATGAAAGGTGAATTTTTGCATCATTTGGTTGAAAAAAAAAACTAAACAAAATAGTAAGTACAAAAATGTATATATTTTTGTAACCATTAATATTTTTTTTCCCATCATTCATCTCTTTATTTGGCACCTTGGATGGATATCTTAATCATGAAACAAATGAACATGCTAGTCTACTTTCTGAATAGTAGAAGGTGCAAGGCTTCTAACAATGGTTTCTTGTATAGGTAGGCAGCTTGAATAAAACCAAACCAGCGTTTCTTCTTTCTAGTCGTGGGAGAACTCCAGGTGGTATAGAGTAAAAAAAGAAAACAGCACCGATATACTGTAGAATATTAAGTACAGCTTCTCCTCCACTTACCGACCAGGTTCCGTTCTTACGACCCGGTCGTAAAACGAATTGGTCGGTAAGTGAGCATGCGCACCAGTGCAGGTCTATGTTCGGGGAAATTTCCCCGAACATAGACAAGCGCAGCAGAACAGGGAATCCCTCAAATCTATGTTCAGGGAACGTTTCCCGAACATAGATTAGATGGATACCCTGCTCTGGTGCGTTTTTCGAAGGTTAGGGAAATTGCCCCGAACATAGATTAGAGGGATTCCCTGCTCTGGTGCGCTTGTCTATGTTCACGCAAATTTACCCTAACGTAGACATACGCACCAGAACAGGGAATCCCTCTAATCTATGTTCTGGGAAAATAGGTAGGTGTAAAGTTATAACCAACAGAGTTACAAGCAAATAGGTTGCGCCAATAATATAGTCCAATATATTCAGAGAATGCTTTTGTGCTTCTTAATTATGTTTGCAGCCTTTTCTTTGGTATCTTACAGTTGTTCATATAGCACTTATCCTATCTTTTGGTTTTATTGTAAAGTGAGGATCACCTGGACACTAAATAGGAGTGACTATAAATATTTGGATGTGCACTTACAATGTATTTTGAGCCAATTATGGTTCTCAATGACAGGTTTATTTAGGAGCGACCCACGCTCCTAGCTACTCTGGAGTTCCCACTTGTAGATGTGTAGAAGTGGAGCAGCAGATTTTCACCAGAATGGTATATAGAATAAAATAGAAAAATATAGTGCTCACTGTTAAAATTAATAAAATATATAAAAAGAGATGTACCCACTGCTGGAGAGCAAAATAGGTTTTGCGCAATCCATCTGACATGGATGGTATATATTATCAGCTCCAAAAGACAGTAAATGCAATTCTTTTATTTGCCTCACCAGTACGTCTAATATATTACACTATATTCCATTCTCCTGTCCTTTTGTTTTACATATCGGCACAATCCGATTTTGGACTTACGAACACTGTTAAGGCGCTGCTTCCCTCCCCCTTTTCTCTACGCAGTATTAGTGCATTGTCTGCTTCTTTTGTTCGTGATACGTCCATGTGGCGCCAGAGTTACAGAATTCAGATGACCCGCCGATTGCCATAAATTCCAATAAATCCCAGTTCTTATGAAACAGAATGTACAAGTCCATTTATTGATATTTTGCTTTTGCATGCCATGGCTGGAACAATGTGTGCTAAAAGGAATGTAAAACAAGTTGTTGGATTACACTTATTTTAACTCTTTAGTTCTGCTCCAGCCTGGATTACGACATAAGTTTACATATACATCATGTTTGTACTGATTACTTTTGATGTTGTAATTGTTGTCACTGTGAAAGACCATCTGTGATGAGTTCTGCATGAGGTCTACATAAGCCTATTTTTGTGCATTATACTACAGCCCAGAGAGGATACCAGTGACATCACTCACCCTAGAGTTAAGTGCCCTGGTAACAAGTTTTCCAAACTAATTAGGAGAAACCACAAAAGGACGTTCTTTACTAATGGCACATTAGATCATATTTTTTATTGATTTATTTACTTTTTCTTGAAATTTTACTCACACCTCTTTAAGAGACAATGAATGAGGGCAGTAGACATGTTATGATGGACTCAAGAAATGTCTTTTGTGACTTCCCAAAACATGGAACTTAGAATAAGCCAACTCCCACTCAGTGGGTTTTTCTTTTGAATGATCCATGTTTTTGATTTTTAAGTTGCAATAGCAGTGCTTACCTTTGCACAGGAGCTCCTTTAGCTGAAATAGAATAGAATGTGTTACCTTCTTATGTCATTCTTAATTTTGCAGTGTCAAGCTCAGTAAACCAATATCACGAGGATTAACCAAAAAAGAAAAAAAAAGACTCTTCAGAGTTTTCAGTTAAATCACAGGCTGAAGGTTATTGACAATAAGTACACTAAGTGACATGTGTGTGATTAACCTACTGTGTTCCATTGAACATTACAGTGTGTGGATTTCTTTAAGGTTTTTAAGTGGATTTTTCAACTGTTCTACCCATGTATACTGGGGATTTTACTATGTTATATTGTAGCTACAGTCCTTAATTGGTCTAATTCATGAATACGGGACACTATAGTCACCAGAACCACTACAGCTTCTGATGTCTACAGCCAGTCCCTGCAGGTATTTTATTGTAAGTGCTGCCTTTACAGAGAAAAGGCAGTATTTACATTGTTGCCTAGTAACACCTCAAGTGGCAGTCACTCTGACGGCTACTAGAGGTACTTCCTATTTCAGTGCTGCACAGTTTTTGAAAGCTCTCTACAGAGATGCATTGAGTTAATTCATCTCTATGAGGTTATGCTGATTGGCGCAGTGTGAGATTTGTGCTGCGCATGCACAATAGCCTCCCAATGCTTTGCCATGGGAAAGCATTGGATTGGTTGAGATCATCAATCTTGATGATCTTTGCCATGGGGGCAGGGCCTGCTGCGGGGAGACCGGCACAGCAAGGGAGAAAAGGTAAGTTTAAAACCTTATTTCTCTACTCTGAGGGGGGCCGGGGACCCCATTAGGTAGTTCAAACTATAGTGTTAGGAATACGTGTTTGTATTCCTAACAGTATAGTGTTCCTTTAACATTGCTTGCATTCATCATCAGATCAGTGGAGACATCTGTGGTGGTCATTCTACTCTGTGCCGATGTACACTACAGTATTTTGGGGTATAGGTTTTTTGTTACAATAGTGCTTTCAAGACCTTTAGGTGCTGAATTCATTACATTTTCTAAGGTCCTTTTAAGTTATTGATAACTCCTCTGCAACCAAAACTTGATTGAACTTGATGTATCCCAGAGTGCAGCAGGGATTCAGGCCCTGGGGAGATAGCGCAGCTAAGCGGACAAGGGCACATGTAGGAGTGTGGGGATAGATGCAGGGGAGGGTCTTTGATAGTGGGTGTATTGTGTGGGTGGGGTTAGGGCTATGTGAGCTAGCAGGGGGGAGGTCTTACCTCAGTGCCACTTGGGATTCGGGCCAGTAAACAGCTTCCTGCCCGCCCACCCCGCGTAGGTTTAGTTAGTCACAGCGAGTCGGGGGTATGTCCTTGCCAATTAAGTTTGGTTATGTTAAGGATGGAATAAGTTCCTCATGTTTACAGGTCTCAGCCTCCCCTGCTTCAAAAGGTTTAACTTTAGGTTGCCTGAGGTCTCGTGCCCATCGAGCGTGGATAAGGTCGGCTGATGGCAGGCATTGGAATATGTTTTTTATGACGGGGGGGAGGTGAGAGGCAGTGGTGTTTAGGAGCCACTGCAGGTTTTTATTGGCAAGGACGGGGGGTTCTCTGTATAGCACTGTATGTTGAGTTGTTTATATATATATATGTTATTTATGTTTATTTGTTTCTAACAATTTCGTTACAGAAAGAAGAGTTTAATATATGGAGTTATGGGTGTGTTATACAGTAATTTATTTATGTTATAATAAATGCTGTGGCCTGTTCATCCATACCACGTTGTCTGTCATTATTGGGGGGAGGTTGAATGGGGATAATTATGTTTATGCTTCATCGTAATTCCCCACTACGTACATACAAGGAAAGCGTCTCATTATGAGGGATACAGGCAATGAGGAAGAATCCATACTAAGAGCAAAACAGACTTTTTATTTTAAACAAACAAGAATCAAAAGCAATACTGCAACATAGCCCAGACAGTAAATAGAAAAACATGAAATAATCAATAACTAAGGACACACTGGATACGTGCTATAGTAGTAGTAATCCCACGATTACTAGGAATTTCTGTCTATGTCCAGCTCTAACCTGAGTGATTGGTTGTTGATGTATCTTGCAGGGTGAAACCATACAGTATGCATTAATTAGGAATAAAAGTCTTAATTCTTGCTTTCAGTCTTGTCTGTAAATAGCAGGTGCTAGAATCTATTTGCCGTCAGGTTTTACGGCATGTTGCACTTTTTTTTCCCGGCTGGCCACCAATAACATCTGCTTGCAAAGATTCCGAACATCTGCAGATTAGCCACCTATTAGTAAAACACAAAAACACAGACTGTTTAAATTGTCTCCATTGCAGGCACACCTTCAGTAAAATAGGCTAACTCGGCGCATGAATATTTCACCCAGTGATTGGCCTTAGCAGGAAATATCAACAGTGCAAACAGTGTACTAAACTGCGATTTTTGTTGATTCTCCCATATACATATCTATGAAACGTATGATGTTAATTTCTGCCTTGGGAATAAAACATGCACTTTACTAAATATAAAGAATAATTTTATATTTTCATCATGTGTCTGGCCTTTTAATTTATTTTATTGTTCTTTGATGTGGTTTAATATGCTTGATATGTGTTTTAGGGTTTCAATGTGGTGCCATATACAGTTGTAATCAAAATTATTCAACCCCTATTGAAAATCAGGTTTATTGTCAAAATTGAAAGATATTCAGCTGTTTGCAATGAACAAATCAAAGAAAAGCCATCGAAATAGCTCAACACATGACGCATGCTTCACACTTTTTTAGATTGTATTCATATTAATTTATGTTTCATATATAAACATTTGATGTGAAATGAAATCCCTATATCTCATGAGCAGAATGATATATAATAACTGTGGGTTCACTTAATATAAAATGTGTAAATTATGTTTGAACAAACAGCTCAAATTCTAGGTTATGTTTTGATTAGAACTTGTATAATTGCATCCGTGCTTAAGGGGTTAATGTGACATTGCTATCTAAAACATCCTCAAGGGGTTGGGGGTGGTTGTGCGTGGTGTGTTCCTCCCAAAAGGAATCTGGTCTGGACCCCAAACATACCAAGTAAAAAAAAAAAAGAGAGAGAACTAAGGGCACACCCAGAACATGCATTTCTCATGAATGGTGGTGCTGACCCAAATCTATACAATATACAGGTTAAGGAACATTGCACAAACAAAACTGTTTTAAATTCTATAAGGCTACTTAAAATCACATATCTTAGCAAACAAATTTTGGGGATTTAGTTCCACTATATGGCCATATTGTGTTAAACCCACCACTAATTCACAGTAACCCAATATTGGGGTTTAGGGCATTTTGGTCGCATGCATTTTGGTCGAGACAATCTGGTCGCCATGCATTTTGGTCGCATGGCATTGTGATTGCATGGATTTTTGTCGCCATTTTTACCATAACAAAAAATATTTTTTTTTATTGGTTTTGATATATAGTTATTAAATATTTGGGTGAGATTACGTTTTTTTGTCACTGATTTCGGTCTACCAAAGTTACACAGAATGAGCGCACAATTGTAACCCGTAACCCGGAACCCACTACCCCTAACCCTATCCCTATCCCTAACCCTAACCCTCTAACCCTAACCCTTACCCTAAGATATTGACACCTTATATTACCCAAATGACACCTTATATCAAAATGCGGCCAAAATGAATGGCGACCAAATTGCATGCGATCAAAATGCACAAACAGTGTAATTCGACCAATTTGTCACGACCAAAATGCATGCGACCAAATTGCATGCGATCAAAATGGTTGATACCAATATTGGCAGGTCCTACACTAATTAAACCGTGGGAGTGGGGTAGGGCTTGCCGACTGGATGCAGCGGGCTCGAGCTCCTGACAAGCTTTAACTTTGTAGAGGATTGAGGACCTCTGTGCCCCACTAATCGACTATATCCTACCGGTTCCTAAGTCTGGCACCTCTTAAGCATCATAGGTGTTGGCATTGGATCTGACTGCTCCTGCTTACGAGTAGCTGTGTCCTGCAACTGGTCGTGGCCTGCTGTGGTGGTCCTGCAGCAGGAGACGCAGATGATCTCTATGCACAAAATAACCTGCAGACTCCCTGTGCCAGTGGGGTTTTTTCCGGTCCCCACCAAGCAAGTTTGTACTATAGCAGGGGCTGAGTGGCAGCAACCAAGATGGCGGACACAAATACCTTGACGACACGAAACCTGGCAACACACCAATCCAATTTTACAATCCACTACGACTGCTTCATGGTTCATCTGGTGGCAATCTTTGCACGTTTCTGGGCTGATTTGAAAGAGAGGTGAAAAAAGGCAGCACCTGGCAATGCTACACAGGCAAGGGAGAGGCAACATCGTGGAGAGAGGCCTGATGAGCCCTTCGCAAGCCAATCAATACCTCAGTCTCTGACTGACAAGCCTACTGCTGGCCTACCTCGGCTCGCATTTGTTTTGTTATAATATTTTGTTTCTTACTTGACACACACATGTTCACTTCATTTTACAAAAAGAGCTGTACAATTGACATTTTATGCCATTGCACAACTTTTCCTGCTGACTATAATCCTGATAAATGTCTTTACAAGCCTGTATGTTAACCTTGGCGTAACAAAAATAAAGAATGTCAAAAACCAAACAAACTTGGGAGACAGAGGATAGGCGTAGGTCTTCAGCAGAGCACAGGGGCCTCGACGGGACATATTTGTGTATTAGGGAGGATAGGTAGGTTTTTGCTGAGCAGCATTATGCAGGAACTTGTAAGCAAGTACCATAATCTTAAATTGAACCCTATATCTAACTGGAAGCCAATGTAGGGACTGACAGAGAGGGGAGGCGTGGGAGGTGCGGGCGGACAGGAAAATGAGCCTCGCCGCTGCATTCATTATAGATTTGTCAGGGTACCTGTGGTCTCTACCTCCGAAAGAGGTAGAGACTTAGCTGTTCCTCCATCCAGACGGTCTGATGGCTCCCTACCGCGAGGGAGTGACTGCCTTTTACAGCATCTAGGCAGGAAGTAGTCATCAGGACACTCCCCCGGAACGACCTGTCAGTCAATTGCTGCAGGACCAATCAGGACGCCTCGGAGGCGTGGTTACTGCTCTGAACAGGGTATTTAACAGTGCTTCTTTCATTAGCTCATTGCCCTGTCGTGGTTCTAGCTTGTTCTAGTCACTCAGTGCTTGTGTATTCTATTATCCCTTTTGGTTTTGACCCGGCTTGTTTACCTTACTCTGCTTATCTCTGTTACCCTTGATTCGGCTTGTCTCTCGCTTACCTGTCTTCTGTTACCCTCGACCTCGGCTTGTCTTTGACCATTCTGTACTGTACTACTTACGTTAGTCCGGCCATTCTAAGGTCCGGTATACGTATCTGGCTACTGTTTGTACTCTGCGTGTTGGATCCCTGTCCCGATCCTGACATTACGACAGGGCCAATGGATCCTGCAAGTACAAACAGTCAGCTGGCTGCTCCTGATCCTAGGTTTGAAGCCATGGATCACAGAATGGATCAGATGGCGCTTGCGCTACAGGCTCTATTAGCTTGTGCCAATAACCCACCAGAGGAGATACGTAATACCCCTGTTTCTCCTGTCGGTTCAGGTCTAGAGGTAGCCACAGTGGGTGCTTCTTCTCGCATTACCCCCCCAGTACGCTATGGTGGGGCTCCTGAGAAGTGTCGTGGTTTTTTAAACCAAATTAGTATCCCCTTTGAATTGCAACCTCGCTCTTATCCTACAGATAGGGCAAAAGTAGGATTTATTATCACCCTACTCATTGAGAAAGCTCTGAGATGGGCCAACCCACTATGGGAGAACGATAACCCGTTAGTTTATAACTATAACGCATTTGTAGCTGCTTTTAGAAGAACATTTGACCCTCCAGGTAGAAAGGTTAATGCAGCCAGATTACTGTTGCGCCTGAGACAGGAGAACCGAACACTGGTGGATTATGCACTAGAGTTCAGGTCTCTGGCGGCAGAAATCAAGTGGAATGAGCAGGCGTATATGGATGTATTTTTGAATGGCCTATCTGATGTAATCCTTGATGATGTTGCTACCAGAGAACTCCCTGAGAATTTAGAGGATTTAATTTCGTTCATCTCTCGTATAGATGAACGTCTAAGAGAGAGACAGAACACTCGAGAGAGGAACCAGAGACCTTCTTTTAGGTTAGCTCCCGCTTTTCCAAGTCCTGACTCCACGATATCTTTGCTTACTGAACCTATGCAGATAGGGTATACCCGCCTCTCTGAGGAGGAAAGACAGCACAGGAGAAGAGAGGGTTTGTGTATGTATTGTGGAGCCAAGGGTCATTTACTCTCGAACTGTTCTAACCGCCCGGGAAACGCTCGCACCTAAGTCTCTCTAGAGGACAGGCCTTGGGTGTTTCTATTTTGTCCTCTACTCCTAATTATAAAGATCACAGGCTTCTGCTACCAGTTTCCTTAACTTGGGGGAAGGAAGTAGTAAGGGCTATGGCATTGATAGATTCCGGTGCTGCTGAGAATTTTATCGACCAAGCCTTTGCTATTAAGAACAATTTCCCATCCCAGCTAAGGGAGACACCCTTGGCCGTTGAGGCCATAGATGGTAGACCACTACTAGACCCTGTTATCTTTCGTGAGACCATACCCATTGATTTAAATGTTGGTATCCTACACGTGGAGAATTTATCTCTTATGCTCATTTCGTCTCCTTCCGTTCCCATAGTTCTGGGGTACCCATGGTTGAAAAAACATAACCCTATTATCGATTGGGAGTTAGGAGAGATACTCTCGTGGGGCCAGGGCTGCCAGGATCGGTGTTTGTGCAAGGTTTCTCCATTAGCTAATATTAACATACCGGAGAATCCTACTCAGTCCACAGAAAGACAAATACCAGACCTTTACCTAGACTTAAGGGCAGTGTTTGACAAGAAGAATGCCGATTCTTTGCCTCCACACAGGTCATTTGACTGTAAGATTAAGCTTCTACCCGGCACTATGCCTCCGAGGGGCCATGTATATCCTTTGTCTGTTCAGGAAAACTCGGTTCTAGAGGAGTATATTCGGGAGAATTTAGAAAAGGGATTCATCAGGAGGTCTTCTTCTCCGGCCGGGGCTGGGTTCTTTTTCATTAAGAAGAAGGATGGCACGCTGAGACCTTGTATCGATTACCGAGGCTTGAATAAAATAACTGTCAGAAATGCCTATCCTATCCCACTGATTACCGAGTTATTTGATCGTCTTAAGGGCTCCAAAATCTTCACCAAGTTAGATCTCAGAGGGGCTTACAATTTGGTGAGAATCCAGCAAGGTCACGAGTGGATGACGGCATTCAATACCCGGTATGGCCATTACGAATACACTGTTATGCCATTTGGACTATGCAATGCTCCTGCAGTATTTCAAGATTTGATTAATGAGGTACTTAGGGAGTTTCAGCATGATTGTGTTATTGTTTACCTGGACGACATACTAATACACTCTAAGGAGATTGAGACTCACCATAGACAGGTCAGAAAGGTATTACACAAGCTGCTGCAACATGGTCTATATTGCAAATTGGAGAAGTGCAGTTTTGATCAGTCTCAGGTAGACTTTCTTGGGTACGTGATTTCTGGGGAAGGTTTTAAAATGGATCCTGTAAAACTCCAATCTATTTTAGACTGGCCCTTGCCCAAAGGACTCAAGGCTATCCAAAGGTTTATTGGTTTTTCCAACTACTATAGGCGCTTCATTAAAGGATACTCCTCTATCATTGCGCCTATTACCAATATGACCAAACAAGGGGCTGATACTAAGTTCTGGTCTAAGGAAGCTCTTGGTGCGTTCAAGACTCTCAAGGAACGTTTTGCCTCGGCTCCCATTCTAGTCCATCCTGATACGACTCTGCCTTTCTAGCTCGAGGTCGATGCCTCTGAGACAGCAGTTGGGGCTGTTCTGTCTCAAAGGTTAGGGGTGGATAAACCGTTACACCCTTGTGGTTTCTTCTCTAAGAAATTTTCTGGGCCTGAGAGCAGATATGACATCGGGGAAAGGGAACTGTTAGCAGTCATTAAAGCCTTAAAGGAGTGCAGACATTTGTTGGAGGGGACCCTACACCCTATTACGATTTTGACGGACCACAAAAACTTGTCCTATATTGGGGAGGCTAAGCGCTTATCCTCTAGACAAGCTCGTTGGTCCTTATTCCTGACTCACTTCAATTATGTACTGACTTACAGACCTGGTTCTAAAAACTCTAAAGCCGATGCATTATCTCGCCAATATGAACCTGAACCAGTTCTTTCTTCTATAGTTCCGAAATGCAATATCATTGCTAATACGAATCTCAGGATTCATTCTCCATTACTGGCCGAGATCATTAAGTTGCAACATCTAGCACCTAAACAGACTCCTGCGGGCCGTCATTTCGTTCCTCCTGCTCTTCAACTGGAACTTTTACAGTGTTTACATAATAGCAAGATGGCGGGACATCCTGGTATTCGCAAAACTTACGCGTTGATCTCTAAGGACTTCTGGTGGCCTGCTTTACGGAGGGATATTGAGGAGTTCATCGCTGCATGTGAAGTTTGTACTAAAACCAAACAACCCCATACGCTTCCATGTGGATTCCTGCACCCCTTGGAGGTTCCAGAAAAACCATGGTCCTGTTTGGCCATGGACTTTATTGTCGATCTACCTATCTCTAAAAGACAGACTGTTATCCTCACCGTGGTTGACAGGTTTACTAAAATGGCACACTTCATTCCCCTGCCTAAACTCCCGTCTTCTCCCGAATTGGCAGAGATATTCGCTAAGGAGATTTTTCGCCTACATGGGATACCCTCTCAAATTGTATCGGACAGAGGCTACCAATTTGTTTCCCGCTTTTGGAGGTCCTTCTGCTCTCAACTTGGTATTAAATTAAACTTTTCTTCTGCCTATCATCCTCAGTCTAACGGAGCTGCTGAACGTACCAACCAGAAAATTGAACAATATTTACGATGCTTTGTTTCTGAACACCAGGATGATTGGGTCGGTTTGATTCCTTGGGCGGAGTTTGCACACAACAATCTCGTTTGCGATTCTACTCATTCAAGCCCCTTCTTCATGAATTATGGTTTTCATCCGTCCATTCTTCCTTCGGATTCTCCTTCCCAGGGGGTGCCGTCGGTTGATGTTCATGTTGCCAATTTGAGGAAGTTGTGGGATCAAACTCGACAAATCCTTGTGCACAACTCTATGTTGGTCAAGAAACACGCTGATAAACGTAGAAGGGCGGCTCCGGTCGTTGTTCAAGGTGATGGGGTATGGCTGAGCACGAGGAACATCCGTTTAAAAGTGCCCTCCATGAAGTTCGCTCCTCGTTATATTGGACCCTACAGGGTGCTGACCCGTATCAATCCAGTTGCGTATCGTTTAGCTCTTCCTAATACCTTACGCATCCGGAACTCGTTTCACGTTTCATTGCTGAAACCACTCATATGTAACAGATTTTCCTCCACAATAGCCCCTCCTCGCTCCGTTCAGGTGGAGGGTCAGGAGGAGTATGAGGTTAACTCTATTATTGATTCTCGAATCTCCCGGGGGAGAGTACAATATCTGGTTGATTGGAAGGGATATGGTCCTGAGGATAGGAGTTGGGTACCTCAGGAGGATGTTCATGCTCCCCGTCTCCGCAGGGCGTATCACTCTCGCTTCCCATCTCGTCCCGGTTCATTCCGCCCGGTGGGCGTATCTGAGAGGGGGGGTACTGTCAGGGTACCTGTGGTCTCTACCTCCGAAAGAGGTAGAGATTTAGCTGTTCCTCCATTCAGACGGTCTGATGGCTCCCTTCCCCGCGGTCTATCCGGTCATGCTAGGCCGGCCGCGAGGGAGTGACTGCCTTTTACAGCATCTAGGCAGGAAGTAGTCATCAGGACACTCCCCCGGAACGACCTGTCAGTCAATTGCTGCAGGACCAATCAGGACGCCTCGGAGGCGTGGTTACTGCTCTGAACAGGGTATTTAACAGAGCTTCTTTCATTAGCTCATTGCCCTGTCGTGGTTCTAGCTTGTTCTAGTCACTCAGTGCTTGTGTATTCTATTATCCCTTTTGGTTTTGACCCGGCTTGTTTACCTTACTCTGCTTATCTCTGTTACCCTTGATTCGGCTTGTCTCTCGCTTACCTGTCTTCTGTTACCCTCGACCTCGGCTTGTCTTTGACCATTCTATACTGTACTACTTACGTTAGTCCGGCCATTCTAAGGTCCGGTATACGTATCTGGCTACTGTTTGTACTCTGCGTGTTGGATCCCTGTCCCGATCCTGACAAGATTGCAGCGGTGCAATCTGGGAACACATAAGACCACTGAGAAGGGGATTGCAGTAGTCAAGGCGAGAAAGAACAACGGCATGGACCAGCACCTTAGCTGTGTCTGGTGTTAAATAAGGGCGGATGCGAGCTATGTTTTTGAGATGGAAGTGGCAGGATTTGGTGATCGACTGGACATGAGGGGTGAAGGAGAGGTCGGAGTCAAAGAGAACACCTAGGAAGCGAGCCTGCAAGGTAAAGGTGATGGTGGCGCTGTTGACATGGAGGTAGACAGACACGGGAGTAGCAACACTTGAGGGTCAAAAGACCAGAAGTTCTGTTTTGAGGCGGACAGGGTGGTAGAAGGAGGGGGAGAAACAGGGCGAAGCAGAGCATTAAAAGTGTGAAATAGTCATTTGGGTTCGCGGGAGAGTGTGGTTATGAGGGTATTGAAGTAATTTACTTTTGCAGAGGAAAGAGCAAGAGTGTAGGAGTGCAGCATACATTTATAGTGGAGGAAGTCAGGTGCAGAGTGAGACTTTCACCAACAGCGTTCAGCAGTTCTTGAAAATTTTTGGCGATATCGGGTCAGCTTGGTGTGCCAAGGTTGTAATTGGGAACGCTTGCTGCATTTAAATGTAGGAGGTGCCATGATGTCTAGTGAGGTTGCAGAGTTAGGGCAAGTGAGATTTGAGATGGGTAAAAGGAGAGTTTGGAGTTTGGTGGAGAAATGCTGGAGATCAAGGCAGTGGAGGTTTCTGCGAGATTGGAGAGTTGAGGGTGGTGGAATTTGGGTATGGGGTTTGCTGATGTCAAAGGTTAGCAGATGGTGGTCAGATAAAGGAAATGGAACAGTGTGCCATTTTTTTTTTTTAATTCTTTATTTTTGTTGTGCGTGAGGGAACATAACATCCTGCATCGTCACAATAACGAGTGCAGGAACATGCAAAATTCACAACGAAACAGAATACATCAGAAATTACATCCTAAAAGTGCATACTTTGCTTCATTTGGCTGTGTCTGCACAATTTTTTAAGGTTAGAGTACAAAAGTACAAAACTGCACACATTCGTGAAATAGCCAGGGCACAAGTGATACATGCAAGATCGATAAGTATAGGCGTATGTTTGAAGCGGTATGTGTGAAACGTTCAGATGTGTGCGGTTATGGTATAATGAACTTAAACATCTGACATGTCTATAAAACATCTCTCGTGTAAGAAAGCTGGTTCACTTTTACTACTGTAGTTGAGGTGTCTTGAAAGCGTGTGCGGGTTGCGCTACTTTTATAAATGCTGAACTGTAGGAAATAAACATTTTTTAAAAAGAAGAACACGGAGCCAGTAACTATATTAGGGCTGTCCTATACCCTGAGGCGGCGTCGCTACAGAGTCCACAGGTTAATGCAGACAGTGGTTTGGATAAATCTGCTTCGGCAGAAGTTAATGATCGCTATTCAGACAGGTTGTACCCCGTTGGTGCTGTGAGTAGCCTAGTGCAACTGAACCTTAGGGTAGCAATCAAGCTGGGGCCAGTCAATCGCTTTCAGAACCTAGTGGCTGGTGTGCGTACCTACGTGTTGCCTAAAATCGGGCACTTACTAGAAATTTCTGGCACAGCGTTTAGGAGGATAATGCCACTGGAGGCTACTTGTAATTAGCCCTGTGTGGTTCTGTGTAGCCCTATGGTTCGGGAGGCCGGGTTGAAGTCACGGTCCGATGAGGGTATGAGCCGGCTCGGCTTATTATAACAAGGTTGTTAGTGGGTGAGTGTGGTGTCGGGCCAGGCGAGATGCTGTGCGGGGGTGCTCATGTGTGTGCCTGTGTACCCGGTGACGAGTGGGGGGTGGGGTGAATTGACAGTCATGTATGCTAGATCTAATTAGGTAGGACGTCTGAAGAATGAAAAAATGGAGTGATGTATCAGCAGGTGTATTATAGTCTACAGGAACAGAGAGAGAACAGAGGTTAGTGAAACCATAAGTGCTAATTATAAAACCGGGAAGTTATTAAATTGTCCTCTGGGACACTTGAGTCTTTGTTCAAGTAGTGACCGCTGCGTAGGAGTCAGATGTTCGTCCCTGCGGGATAAAGGTTCTTGCCGGATCCCAGGTGTGGGGTGGAGAGGTTGCAGCGGTGGGCCCTTGGTGGATCAATGAGTCCCCGGACAAGCCCATGTCTCGTAATAGAGTCGTCGCGCTCTGGAGGTCCTGGATGAGGTACGTTTCGTGATCCCGTTGAACCTTAAGGATGCGAGATTGGTGCCAGCGGTAGCGAGTCCCATGTTGTTGGAGTAAGGAGGTGAGTGGTCGTAGCGTTCGCCTCCAGGCTAGCGTGCCGCTTGACAAGTCGGCATAGAATAAGATCGCCATATTTTCAATATGAAGGGGTGATTTGTTTTGTAACGCCGTGAGGACCGTTGCTTTGTCCTTGCCGTTTTGAAAGGTAATGATCAAGTCCCTGGGGGCTGTGGTGGGGGCTGTGTTGGGTTTAGGGATTCGAAATAATCTTTCCAGAGTAATAGCTTTTCCCTGCCTTTGTGGTAGAATAGCCGCCAGCATGCGTCGCAGAAAATGTGGTAGTTCCATGTCGGGGATGCTTTCTGAGACCCCTCTAAGTTTAAGATTGTTTCTTCGCCGTGAGTCCTCTAGGGCCGCATAACGGCATTCATGTAGCAGATTCTGTTGCTGCAGAGTTTGTACGGCTTGTTGAAGCTGGGTGATGTGTTGGGTATTCGTTTGTGCTGCTCCCTCTAGGGCCCCAATGCGGCCTGTCAGTCCCTGCAGATCACTGCGTACTGCTGTGATGTCTGCCGAGAGATTCCTTTGCAGGTCTGCCAGTGATACCGGAGAAACTGACGGAAGCGAAGCACAGAGAGATGGACACAGGTTTCTTCAGGAAGGAAGAGATTCTTTATTGGATCACCGATCGGGACTCAGAGGGACTAATGTCACCAAAATACAGCAAGTTCTGAGCCCCGGACAATAGTGCAGGCTCCTTATATAGGCACATAACTCCTCCCATATTAAGCTCCACCCGCACATTCTCTTAACCAATCAACACAAATAAGAATTAACTTCCTGTTTGACCGCATGGCTTGTCCAGCACAATGGAGGAGGGGGAATACTACATCCTGTATTCTTGCACATGCTCCGTACACTACTGATCGTATCTTGCCTCGTGCAACCAACTGATCGATACGTCAGCATATGCACGTACACATGCCACGTGGTAATCTCGGCCCACTAAATTTATTTTTTACCGAGATTCCACCACATTCCCCCCTTTGATGCCTCTTGATATTTCACAATTACTTGAGGCATCACTTAACCTTAGTTTGCATACACCGCAAGTTACCTTGAACCAGACCAGACTTAACTTATGATGTGAATCTTCAACACTCATCTTCCTGCATTGGTTCTCCCTGATCTAGAGCCTTATACTTATAAATTGCCATTATCTGTGCAGCAGCCTTCCTCTCTGCTATATTTTCTATCAGGCTTTGCACAGACCTAAGGGTATAAGACACGGCAGGAGTAGACACAACATTAAAATCAGTAGGACTCCACCTACCACTGCCTTAAGCCCTCCAAACCACTCATACCAGCTACCAAACCAACTGCTTGGATTATACCCTTTCCATACCTGAGTAGGCACATGCGCTAGTTTAACCATATGGCTAGTAAGCTCAGCTATTGCTTGCCCTTCGTCATCTATTTGAAGACAGCAATTGCTCAGGTTAAACTTCCCACATACACCTCCCTCTACTGCCAAAAGGTAATCCAAGGCTAATCTATTTTGGTAGACTGCTGTCCTCATCCTGGTATTATGCTTCGCTAGAAGATTGAGCGCTTGTGATGTTTCGTTAGTAATAATCTCAACCACCGCCTGTAATCTTATAATACGGTTGAGCATATAAATAGGGGTTCTATAACCAAAGGTACCATCCTCTGCCCACGTGGCTGGCCCATAATAATCTATGTGTAGCGGTACTTACCTTATCCAGGGGCCGGACGCGGTCCTCTCTTCAAGCCGCGCGCGGTCCTGCGGCTGCACGAGCCGCGCGCGGCTCGTCCGACTGTTCAGACAGGAAGGCGGGCAGTGACCGCGAGAAGCGGTCACGTGTCCCGCCTGCAGCTAAGAGCGCGCCGCGAATCTCGGGCGCGCTCTTAAAGAGACAGTGGGAGCCTAAATTGCAAAAAGGCTCCCATTGGCTCCTGTCATGCCAATCACCCCATACACTTACCTGTTGGGGGAGTGGAAGTGACAGGAGCCAATCACATTAGTTTGAAGGCTACTTATACTTACCCTTTTCCCTTAGTTCGTTGCCCTATCGTGGTTTCTGCTACTGTTCCCTTTAGTGCTTGTTGTGTTCAGTTGTGTTTCTCCGTATTTGACCTTGGCTTTGTATTCTGACTTCGTTTTCGCTTTATCCTATTCTGTACTGTTTGCCGGCTTGCTGATTCCTGTGTACCAGTCCCCGGCTAGTTTTCGTTTACGCTGTCTCTTTGTGCCCTTGACCTCGGATCGTTCCTGACTCTGTCTTATCCTATTACGTCGAGTCCGGCCACTCTAAGGTCCGGTAGACGTATCTCTCCTCTGTACTGTCTTCTGTTAGGCTGGATCCTGCGTGTAGGGGTATATACTCGTTACATTACGATAGGGCCATGGACCCCGCAGATTTAGCTCAACAGATGGCGACCCATGAGGCTAGATTTGTAGAGCAGGATCACCGTATGGATCAAATAGCTCAGGCTCTCCAGACGCTCTTAGCTAGAACCATTCCAGCAACCGCACCTAACCCTCCTGCACCCCTGCTTCCTGAAGTATCGACTATGCCTAACGCTACAGCACATTTAACGCCTCCTCCTAGGTATGGAGGGGATTCTAAGACATGCAGAGGGTTCATTAACCAAATAGAGTTTCATTTTGAAATGTATCCACGTTCATTTCCCACAGAGAGGTCTAAAGTTGGGTTCTTTATGCACCAACTTACCGACAAAGCACTTGAATGGGCAAACCCTATTTGGGAGGCTAATGGACCTATGGTGCATAACTTTCACAGTTTCCTAACAGCTTTTCGCAGAACTTTTGATACTATGAAAAGGTCTAAGAATGCCGCTAGAGCATTAATGAGGGTTAAACAGGGTTCTAGGTCTGTGGCTGATTACGCTATACAGTTTCGTACCCTTGCCTCACAGGTCGATTGGACCAATAATGGGTTAACTACGGCCTTCATGGAAGGTTTATCAGACTCTATATTGGATGAGGTAGCAGCTAAGGAGCTTCCTATTGCCTTAGAGGACCTTATTGACTACCTCATCGATATAGATAATAGGATTCGTGACAGGCTCTATACTAAGAACAGGAATAGACGTTTTGTTACACCTATTCAACCCAGAGTTAATATACCGGAGAGTGTTAAAGTATCTGAAGAGGAACCTATGCAATTAGGGGTTGCCAAACTCTCAGATACTGAGAAATTACATAGGAGAAGGCAGGGTGTACCCCCTATCGGTTCAAGAAAACCGTGTCATGGAGGAGTACATTAAAGAGTCATTAGACAAGGGATTTATTAGAAGATCCTCTTCTCCGGCTGGAGCGGGGTTCTTCTTTGTATCAAAGAAAGAAGGTGATTTAAGACCTTGCATTGATTATAGAGGTCTTAACAAGATCACCATCAAAAATGCTTACCCTATACCTCTAATAACAGAATTGTTTGACAGGCTCAAACATGCTACGGTATTCACCAAATTAGATCTTAGAGGAGCATACAATTTGATACGTATTAAAAAGGACCACGAATGGAAGACAGCCTTTAACACTCGGTCAGGTCATTATGAGTATACCGTCATGCCATTTGGGCTTTGCAATGCCCCAGCAGTGTTCCAAGAATTTATTAATGATGTCTTAAGGGACTTTATTCACTCATTTGTTATTGTGTACTTGGATGACATTTTAATATATTCTACTGACATTCACGCTCATCACAGACATGTTACAACAGTTCTGAAGACCCTTCTTGCTAATGGTCTTTATTGCAAATTAGAAAAATGTCTATTCGACCAGTCCGAGGTCCAGTTTTTAGGGTATTTGATTTCCGCCGAGGGTTTTCGGATGGATCCCCAGAAGCTCGCTGCAGTCATAGAATGGCCTCTGCCGCAAGGTCTGAAAGCCATCCAGCGTTTTCTGGGTTTCTCTAATTATTATAGACGTTTTATCAAAGGTTTTTCGTCTATAGTAGCGCCTATAACTCGTATGACTAAAAAGGATGGCAATACACGTGTCTGGTCTACTGAGGCACTTCAGGCTTTTGACTTTCTTAAAACTACGTTCGCCTCTGCCCCTATTTTACAGCATCCTGTCCCCTCATTGCCATATATACTTGAGGTTGATGCTTCCGATATAGGGGTAGGTGCTGTCTTATCCCAAAGAGAGTCTCCTGACAAGCCATTGCATCCTTGTGGCTTCTTTTCTAAACAAATGGCCAAGGCAGAGAGGAATTATGATGTGGGTAATCGCGAACTCCTTGCTATCATTTTAGCACTCAAAGAATGGAGACATTTGCTAGAAGGAACTAAGGATCCTATTCTCATATTTACAGATCATAAGAACCTATCCTACCTTAGCGAAGCTAAAAGATTGTCTTCAAGGCAGGCTAGGTGGTCACTGTTCTTGTCTCATTTTAATTATATAATCACCTATAGGCCAGGTGACCGGAACACCAAAGCGGACGCTCTGTCCAGACAATTCGAGACTATTGACAAACAGGAGATTGATGTCACTCCTGTCATTCCCCCAGACAGGATAATAGCAACTACTATATTGTCTATTTCCTCGTCCCTCTTGCAGGCCATACAAGCGAAACAAGGCATGGCACCCAGCGAGAGGCCTAATGATAAATTGTTCGTTGACATTCCCGAGAGACGGGATATTCTGTCACTTTATCACGATACTAAGACTGCTGGACATCCTGGTATTTCCAAAACAGTGTCAGCCGTTTCTCGGTATTTCTGGTGGGATACCTTACGTAAGGATGTTACTGACTATATAAGTGCTTGTACTACTTGTGCATGTATGAAAACCTCTCGTAGAGTTCCTTGTGGGCTGTTGCATCCGTTGCCCGTTCCCGAGAGACCTTGGTCTAATCTATCAATGGATTTTATTGTTGAATTACCCCCTTCGAATGGTAACACAGTCATCCTAATGATAGTAGATCGGTTTTCCAAAATGGCTCACTTTGTGTCTCTTCGCAAGTTGCCCACTTCCAAGGAATTGGCTCTTATCTTCGCTAGAGAAGTGTTTCGATTACATGGTATTCCCTTATCTATTGTATCCGATAGGGGTAGCCAATTTATTTCCAGGTTCTGGAAAGCCTTTTGTTCGGAGATGGGTATTTCCCTCTCATTTTCTTCCGCTTACCATCCCCAGTCTAATGGAGCTGCTGAACGTGCCAACCAGTCTCTTGAGCAGTACCTCCGTTGTTTTGTGTCTCACCATCAGGACAATTGGTCTGACCTGCTTCCTTGGGCTGAATTTGCTCGGAATAATGCCACTCATGATTCTTCCGGCAAAAGCCCTTTTTACGTTGTCTATGGCCAGCATCCCGTTGTTCTTCCGGCTGCATTCTCCTCTCAGGGCATGCCAGTTCTGGATGAGCATTTGGCTGGTTTGCGTAATACTTGGGAGCAGGTTCAGCGTTCTTTGGTGGACTCTGCTGCCCGCCAGAAGGCTCAGGCTGACAAGCATCGCAGAGCGGCTCCTTCCTATGTTGTGGGGGACAGGGTTTTGCTTTCCACACGGAATATTCGCCTCCGGGTGCCTTCTATGAAATTGGCTCCCCGCTTCATTGGTCCTTATCGCATTATACATAAGGTTAATCCCGTTTCTTATGCCTTGGGTCTGCCTAAGAATCTGCGTATACCCAATGTATTTCACACCTCTTTGTTGAAGCCTTACGTACGCAACCGCTATACCCGGCATACTCCCCCTCCCCCTCCTGTCTCTGTGGAGGGTCATGAGGAGTTCGAAGTATCTGCTGTTATTGACTCTCGTTTTCTTAGGGGTCGGCTTCAGTACTTGGTACATTGGAAGGGTTATGGGCCTGAGGAGCGCAGTTGGATTTCTGCGGATGCTGTTCATGCTCCCCGCCTTGTACGTTCTTTCCATTCGCGTTTTCCTGCCAGGCCTGGTCCTGCCCGCCCGGAGGGCGTGTCCTCAGGGGGGGGTACTGTAGCGGTACTTACCTTATCCAGGGGCCGGACGCGGTCCTCTCTTCAAGCCGCGCGCGGTCCTGCGGCTGCACGAGCCGCGCGCGGCTCGTCCGACTGTTCAGACAGGAAGGCGGGCAGTGACCGCGAGAAGCGGTCACGTGTCCCGCCTGCAGCTAAGAGCGCGCCGCGAATCTCGGGCGCGCTCTTAAAGAGACAGTGGGAGCCTAAATTGCAAAAAGGCTCCCATTGGCTCCTGTCATGCCAATCACCCCATACACTTACCTGTTGGGGGAGTGGAAGTGACAGGAGCCAATCACATTAGTTTGAAGGCTACTTATACTTACCCTTTTCCCTTAGTTCGTTGCCCTATCGTGGTTTCTGCTACTGTTCCCTTTAGTGCTTGTTGTGTTCAGTTGTGTTTCTCCGTATTTGACCTTGGCTTTGTATTCTGACTTCGTTTTCGCTTTATCCTATTCTGTACTGTTTGCCGGCTTGCTGATTCCTGTGTACCAGTCCCCGGCTAGTTTTCGTTTACGCTGTCTCTTTGTGCCCTTGACCTCGGATCGTTCCTGACTCTGTCTTATCCTATTACGTCGAGTCCGGCCACTCTAAGGTCCGGTAGACGTATCTCTCCTCTGTACTGTCTTCTGTTAGGCTGGATCCTGCGTGTAGGGGTATATACTCGTTACACTATGATACGCTGGGGAGGCCATTCATCATCTTCCCAGGCGCCTATCTCTATGGGTCCCCTTTTCTTCCTATGATTCACATCATACACTTTAACACCTAAAGTCTCACCTGTTTCAATCGGTAACAAGAAGAAGGATGGTTTGAGCATACCCAACACACATGCCCCTTCCCAGTCCTGTGGCAACTCCGAATAGGCTTTCTTACCACAGATCCAGTACAAATTTGCTGGGGCTCTCCAGGTAGATGTGATGGATAAATCAAACCACACATCCTTTAAATTGGCGTATCTAGCAAACGGGTTAGATGGTTCTGAGACATTTGAAGCCGACCACCAGGTTGTATTCTTTGTATCATCATCATAAGCTTTTTGCCCTAGACAAGTTAATTCTCCTACAGAAGTATTATACATTATTCCTTTCCTTGCTATGCAAACATAACCTATGATGGAGGTCTTTAATCTCCACTCAGATTTACCTCTAACACTCATATGATAATCGGCTTGTGTAGATATTAATTGGTCAACTGCCTCAGAACCGGACATTACCTCCTTTGCTTCCCAAGGCCATTGGTCTCCCATG
The DNA here is from genome assembly GCF_036172605.1 of Pelobates fuscus. Classification (NCBI taxonomy): domain Eukaryota; kingdom Metazoa; phylum Chordata; class Amphibia; order Anura; family Pelobatidae; genus Pelobates; species Pelobates fuscus. The sequence continues at coordinate 90,806,377 of NC_086328.1, read as the reverse complement.
TTAGTACCTCCACACACATAGCAGTTGGTAACATTAAGACTACCGGCAATACTTTCGGCTAAATCAATAAACAGGTTTTTAGCATTATGGGGGATCTTATTATCTATACTCATCTCTTCGTAAAAGGAATGGTATACTTGATGAGTTTGGGAGGATACCGTATCAGTCTCTATCCCTATAAACAATACTGTCCCAGGATCTAAACCCGTCCCGTATATCTGAAACCCAAATAAATTGCCATATTTGTCTAAGAACTTATCGGGGTTATTTATAAGTATATGGACTGGGTTGCATTCCATAGACTTACAATATGGGCTGGTAGGCAACTTAGTCACTATCATGTCTTTGTCTACTGTCTGTCCCCAAGTCGCCCACCCCACACAAGACCAATATGGGCAAAAGTTATAGTCTTTATTTGGGCATCTAGGACTCACATATTTATTTTTACTACTGGGACAAATATATTTATCATTAGACCCATACGTCCTCTCCCATCTAAGATCCCCACATACATTCCACGGCTTTCTACCACTTGATATTGCTTTACACGCATCAAATAGCAGAACACCCGAAGAATGTACGGATTCTAACACTGTCTTATTAATTAGGGTCCCCTGAGGATCTCCATTCCTGAGAGTCAACCAAACTGTACGGGGTTGATACTCTGGACTGAAGCACTTAGGTTCTCCTACTCCTAAATGGCACACACTATAGTCTATATTTAGGTATCTACATCTCGATACATCTCCTTTACACTCGTATTGTGAATGCCAAATTAGGGTTTGGGAAATATGGTTACCTGTTCTTGTAGTCTTAATGCATACCTCACAGCTAGGAGTGTCGGTACCTCTACCTTCCTGAATATAAAAATACACATAAATAAACACTATCATCAACACATCTTTCGCCGTCATCCTCAGTCTTCGTCCGTGCGAAGGCACCTCAGCTTCCAGGATGTAAGGGCTGCAGGGAATGGAGTTCTGCTCGTCTTCACAGGAGTCCCTTCGAGACTTTCCCTGGCTTATAAACTATACGTCGGTGGGCGGACAGGCTTTATTATGGCCTTCTCACTCACGCACCAAATCCCTGTAACAATAAAATTTGTAATCCACAAAAGTTCCTCGTTACTTCGACTGAGTAGTGCGTTTTAACCGGATCTTGCAGGGATTCTCTGGATCTGCTGTAACTTGCCAAGAATCGACTGCTGCTGGTTTAACCCTGGAGTGATGTATCCACGGAGTCACTTCGGCTACTTTTATCGCTGTAGGGGTAGACAAAAGAACAACATAAGGACCTCTCCACTTGGGCCCTAACGGTACATTATTCCACTCTTTAATCCACACTTGATCTCCTGGATGATAACTATGAACTGGGGGATAAATATTCACAGGTAATCTATCTTGTACCCATTTCTGTACCTCCTCCATAGTCTTACCCAACTCTACAACCTGCTGCCGGGTAATTCCTTCTCCCAACTGACTCAAGTCCCCCCTTAAGTTACCAAGTACGGGAGGTGGTCGCCCATACATGATTTCAAAAGGAGAGAGGCCCATCCTTCTGGTAGGGGTACTGCGGATTCGCAATAAAGCTATGGGTAGGAGAACGTTCCACTTAAGTTGGGTTTCCTGACACATTTTAGCCAACTGATTCTTAATAGTTCTATTCATTCTCTCTACCTTACCAGAACTCTGGGGTCTATATGCCGTATGAAGCCTCCACTTTATACCAAGCATATGAGTCAGTTGTTGTAGGCACTGATGAACAAAAGCTGGACCATTGTCCGATCCTATAGAACAGGGTAGTCCATATCGGGGTATTATTTCTCGTAGCAGGAATCTCACAACTTCTCCTGCTTTCTCTGTACGAGTAGGACATGCTTCTACCCAGCCTGAATAGGTGCACACAATTACCAGCAGGTAACGATGTCCACCCGATTTAGGCATCACTGTAAAGTCAATTTGTAAATCGGACATGGGGAGTCCCCCCATAAACTGGACTCCTGGTGGCTTTACTGGTCCTTGTCTTGCATTATTTTTAGCACACGTTACACATCTTCGTACAATGGTTGGACAATCTTGTTGGACAATCTTGGTATGTAGAAATGTTTTCTGAGAGATTCTTCAGTGCTGTCTCTCCCAGAATGTGTCCCGTTGTGATAATTTTGGACAATTTCTACCGCTAGTGATGCTGGTATGACTATTCTTCCATCTTCTAGCTGATACCACTTGTTCTCCAAATACTTTCCTTGTTCAGTCTTTAACCACTCCTCTTCTTGAGCTGTATAAACTGGAGTCCATTGGGACAGTGGAGTTGGTATAAGAGCAGCTATATGCCCCACATACTCCTGTCTTCCTGATTCAGCAGCACGCTTGGCTGCACTATCTGCCATCCGATTTCCCTTGGTTACATCACCATCTCCTCTCAGATGCGCTCGACAATGTATGATACCGACTTCTTTCGGCTCCCACACTGCTTCCAATAGTTGTAGGATTTCAGCTGCGTATTTGATTTCTTTTCCTTCTGAATTCAGTAGTCCTCTTTCTTTATACAAAGCTCCGTGGGCATGAGTGGTTAAAAACGCATATTTGGAGTCCGTGTAGATGTTCACTCTTAAACCTTCAGCCAATTGTAACGCTCGTGTCAGTGCTATCAATTCTGCCTTTTGTGCTGATGTTCCTTTCGCCAGTGGCCGAGCTTCTATCACCTTGTCTATTGTTGTTACTGCATATCCTGCATAGCGGATCCCTTCTTTCACATAACTACTGCCGTCGGTATAATATTGAACATCGGGGTTCTGGATGGGAAAATCACGAAGATCTGGTCTACTTGAGAATACTTCATCCATTACTTCCAAACAATCATGTTGACTTTCAGTAGGTTGTGGCAAAAGGGTAGCTGGATTTAAGGTGTTTACAGTCTCTAAATGCACTCTGGGGTTTTCACACAACATTGCTTGATACTTGGTCATACGGCTGTTACTAAACCAATGATTTCCTTTGTAATCCAACAACGTCTGTACTGCATGTGGGACTCGTACATAAAGTTCTTGACCCAGAGTGAGTTTGTCAGCTTCAGCTACTAGCAGGGCGGCTGCAGCTACGGCTCTTAGACAAGGTGGAAGTCCGCTGGCCACTGCATCCAATTGCTTAGACATGTAGGCAACAGGTCTTTGCCATGATCCCAAGTACTGTGTCAATACTCCCACAGCCATTCTTCTTTGCTCGTGTACATATAAGTAGAATGGTCGTGTGTGATCAGATAGACCTAATGCTGGGGCACTCATCGAAGCCTTCTTCACATCTTCAAATGCCGTTTGCTGTTCTTGAGTCCATAAGAAGGGGTCGTGCTCTGTACCTTTGATAGCTGCGTACAGAGGTTTTGCCAGTATCGCGTAGCTGGGAATCCATATCCTACAGAAGCCTGCTGCCCCCAAGAATTCTCGCACTTGTCTTCTATTCTTGGGTATCGGTATTTGGCAGACAGCTTCTTTTCTCTCTGGCCCCATAATTCTTTGACCTTCAGAGATATGGAATCCCAGATATTTGACAGTTGGCAAACACAACTGAGCCTTCTTTCTAGACACCTTGTATCCTGCCTTCCAGAGAATGTGTAGTAGATCGTGCGTTGCTTGCTGACAGATTTCTTTTGTAACTGCTGCTATCAACAAGTCATCTACATACTGTAACAATACACACTCTCCTGGGATGGACTCGAAATCCAGTAGATCTTGACTTAGGGCTGAACCAAATAGGGTAGGTGAATTTTTAAACCCTTGGGGCAGTCTTGTCCAAGTCATTTGGCGTTTTGAGCCCGTTACAGCGTTCTCCCATTGGAAAGCGAAAATACATTGACTTTCTGCGGCAATTCGGAGGCAAAAGAAGGCGTCTTTGAGGTCTAAGACTGTAAAGTAAGTAGCCCCGCCCGGAATTAAAGCAAGCAGGTTATATGGATTGGGTACAACTGGATGTATACTAACAACCGCATCATTGACTGCTCTCAAGTCCTGCACAGGTCGATACTCATCTGTACCGGGCTTTTGAACAGGCAGCAATGGGGTGTTCCAGGGGGAAGTACAGAATTTTAGGATACCATACCGTATGAACTTATCCAGATAAGATTGGATGTTCTTCTTAGCCTTCTGCGGGATGTGGTATTGTCTTAGGCTCACTGGATAAACCCCAAGTTTTAGTTCAATTTTAATAGGTGGAATATTGCGGGCCAGTCCTGGTGGGTTGTTCTCTGCCCAAACTCCTGGTATGTTGAATAAGGACTCATCACTCCTAGGGTTTTGGCTAGTCAACACTGTATAAAGTCGCCACTCTTCTTCCTTTGGTACGGATAATGTCATGATACCTGAAGGTCCATTAAACTTTAAGGATGTTGTTCCATTTGGTAGGAACGTAATCTGCGCTTGTAATTTTGATAGCATATCACGTCCCAGCAATTGGACTGGACATTCAGGCATATAAAGGAATTGATGTTTTACTACGTGGCCTCCCAATGTACAGAGTCGACTTTTAAGAACCGGTTTTTCAGCACTTCTTCCAGTTGCTCCTATTACAGTAATAGTCCTTCCAGATGGAGGAGCAACTAGATTAGTCACCACTGAATGTTCAGCACCAGTGTCGATCATGAACGCACTCCTTTTTCCCCCTATTGATACATCGACCATAGGCTCCGCTCGACCAAGGGGGATGGAGCCCGGTCGGTATCAATAGTCCTCCATGACCGTGTCAGCCAATCCTACAAAGTCCCTGCCTTCTCTATCGCGGGACCTTTGCGCTGCTGGGATATACCTATCTTCCCTAACACTTCCTCTGTTCCCATTACTCCCTCTATTACCATTACTCCCTCCGGGGCCTCCTCTACCTCTCGCTCTGCCTCTAAAGTTTCCATAACCCGTCCTAGGTCTGTCTCTCTCACACTGTTCTCTTCGAGGACACTCATTTCTCCAATGCCCTTCTTCCCTACAGTATGCGCACTGATTTCTACTTAGAGGTTCCTCATTCCACTTACTATCGCCTCTATCTGGGCCCCGTCTATCTACGCCTGCGATCGCTACCGCTAGCATGTCTGCCTTTCTACGCATCTTGCGCTCTTCCTCTTTCTTACTTTCTGTTTCCCTATTCATGTATACCTTATTCGCTACCTCCATTAGTTGGGTGATAGACATACCTGCAAACCCTTCTAACTTTTGTAGCTTGCGCTTAATATCTCCGTAAGCTTGGCTGACAAAGGCGGAGTTCACCATTCGGGAATTATCTGCGTCTTCCGGATTAAAGGGGGTATACAAGCGGTACGCCTCCAATAATCGGTCATAAAAGACACTGGGCGCTTCATCACTTTTCTGAATCACCTCAACTGTCTTCGACATATTAATAGCTTTCTTTCCTCCGGCTTTCATGCCAGCAATTATAGCGTCTCTATAGGCTCTGAGTTGAACCATATCAGCACCATTTACATTCCAATCGGGATCGGTGTTGGGATAATGTGTTGCGGCCCATGCTGATGGATTGGCTTGGTTTAAAGTACGGGCTTTATCCTCTAGTGCTTTAATGGCTGCTTGATTAATTCTTGTCCTTTCCTCATTGTTGAACAAAGTCATTAATAACTGCTGGCAATCAGCCCATGTCGGGTTATGTGTCTGTACTATTGAGGTGAACAGATCAGTCATAGCTTGTGGTTTCTCAGTATACGAGGAATTGTGGGTCTTCCAATTTAAGAGATCGGTTGTCGTGAATGGGACATATACAAAGACTGGGTCAGCATGTGCCATTTGGCCTGCGGCATCGATATAGGCTGGCCCAGGATTCAGACGAAGAGGCATCTGATAGTGTTTTAATTGTTGGGCACCGGTTAGTTGTCGGGTCTGTATGGGGCTACGTGGAGGGGCGTCAGTCATAGGTTCCAGTCGGGGAGAAATAGGGTATGGGGATATGGGAGCTTGATTTTGGGAAAAGGTTGTAAATAAAACACTTCGAGCCGAGCTAGAAGAAGCTTGACCGGAAGTCTGAAGTGGCGCCAAATCAGGATATTCGGTTTTAATGGGGGTTGGTTCTGATTCCGGAAGGGGAGATTTAGTACGAGGGGGGGTGGATCCTGTACTGGAGGAGGAAGCGGAAGTGGATGGAGGTAATGAGGGGAGGGTTGCAGGACTTCCTGCATTTGCGTCACTTCCTCTTAACGGAAAGTAAGGGGGCGGCAAAGGGATCTCGGACTCAGGGGGCGTGTCCAAAATGGGCCTAACACCAGTCCTAGTGGACAAACAAGTCCTAGCTACCATGAGGCGACATTGCTCCTCGTGGCATGTCTGGAGCCATTTTGGCGAGTCATTTACGGCCTGTCTCCAACAATCAATATAAGGAAACTGGCCGTAAAGTTCAGGCCTACCCGATACAGCCACGTGTAAGCGCTGTACCAGAGTTGGATCCAAACTGCCACGTGGCGGCCATGCTGCAACCAAAGTAGGCCACTCCCTAGTACACAAAGTGACCAAACGTACAGGAGACATTTTAACCCCAAAATCACATGTCTTGAATCCCTTTTTAAAATTCTTCACCATACAACCTAAGGGATCCGGAATCGTTGACTGCGACGCACCCATACTTAACAATGGAACGTCGTCGACAACGAATACTATGCACGCGTACTATTCAACAGTCACACCCGTTTCCTCTGGCAACAGCACCACGTGGTACAGTTACCAAGTGAAACGTATACAATAACACAATAAACACTCAGGGAATTCCCGTACACACACAGCTGTTACACCAGTCACTAAATAATCAATATTATGCCCTTTGGCGTAACTATACAGTCACCCACGCTATAATTCTCTATATATGAATTACCCGTCTATAACACACCCTAGTAACATCGTCTTTTACAAATAGCGGTTACAGTACGGTTAGCATAGGTCAAAGCACAAGTTAAGGTCACAATACAATTATTAGTGGTTATGGTGTTAAACATGCAATGGACGACAATGATTAGTACTTATATACAGTGTCAGTAAATATACAGGGTTATGGTACCGTGCACTATAATACAGCAACACACTATTAACACTCTCGCTAGACGGCTGAGCTCGCGCTATCTAACAAGATATACACTTTACTAAACAATCTTTATCACATTTACAATTCCCAACTAAACTATTGGCCAGTACCTTGATGGACTACCTAAAAACAATCTACATACGTTTTGGTTAGCCACACTGCCCAAGCACCACATATAGCGAGCTAGAGGACCGAATTTACACAGACGCCTCTTAGTCGATAACTATCAAAAGTCTAGTGGGTTCCAAATTTACACGCCTTCCCACTTAGCCCAGATAGGATGAGAGCTAGCGAACCGAATTTACACAGACGCCGCTTAGTCTCCCGGTCCCTCCGACCTAGCGAACAAAATATACACCCTAGAACGCTAGTCTAGACAAGACACCGGTGTCCGGCTAGGGCTATTTACACCAGAGCCCCGCCTGACTAACAAAATCAAACGGTCTGACTAAAGAGCGTTCGATCGAGCGGTGCGCCTTCGCTCCTTCCCTCCGACAGAGGGGGCAGATACACAGATTTAAACCCCTTTGGGCCTACTGCACAATCGGTATACCCCTAGTGGGTTCTGCCGTCTAAAACAGCAGTTGTCTTACCTCCTCGTTCCTGAACCTGAGTTCACACTCATCGACGGGGACACCCAAGCACTTCTTACGTAGAGGCCGATGATCTCCTGGACAACAGACCAGTGGCGCCGAGACGAAGGGAGGTCCACGCAGAAGTTCAGGGGTGCAGCCGTAGAGAACGTGGGCAAAGATAGACCGTCTCACGCCTCTGCCTCTCAGCTACCGTTGAACGATGAGCTTCCCGGCCAATGCACCAAATGATACCGGAGAAACTGACGGAAGCGAAGCACAGAGAGATGGACACAGGTTTCTTCAGGAAGGAAGAGATTCTTTATTGGATCACCGATCGGGACTCAGAGGGACTAATGTCACCAAAATACAGCAAGTTCTGAGCCCCGGACAATAGTGCAGGCTCCTTATATAGGCACATAACTCCTCCCATATTAAGCTCCACCCGCACATTCTCTTAACCAATCAACACAAATAAGAATTAACTTCCTGTTTGACCGCATGGCTTGTCCAGCACAATGGAGGAGGGGGAATACTACATCCTGTATTCTTGCACATGCTCCGTACACTACTGATCGTATCTTGCCTCGTGCAACCAACTGATCGATACGTCAGCATATGCACGTACACATGCCACGTGGTAATCTCGGCCCACTAAATTTATTTTTTACCGAGATTCCACCACACCAGTAGATCTTTTAGGACCGATATGGTCACAGGTGATGTATCCGACCCTGATTTGGTGCACCTCGGCTTTTGTGTGGGAGCCTGTGCTGGGACGAGTGGGTAGTCCTCTTCAGCGTCGCCGGACAACTTGTCTGAGAAGTCCGAGCAACCACCGGACAGTGCGGCCATTTTGGGCCCGTTGGCGCCATGCGCCTGTCTCCACATGTCCCCAATGGTAAGTCCCGGTGCGGGTTTGTCCGCTGGAAATCGTTTAGTCTTTCGCCCCATGGTCTTCAGGCTGACCTGGTGGGTATTTGTGGGCGAGTTTCTGTCAAATTCACGCCGGGTTTCAGTCGTTTTTTCTATTGTGAGCACGGAGCTCCAGGCATGTGCGTCCGTTCACCTCCGTGGTCAGGCTCCGCCCCCGTGCCATTTTAATAGTATGTTCACAATGTGTATGTTCATTTCAGGGCTGGTGCAAGAATTTTTGACGCCATAGGCAAAAGAAAAATTTGCCGCCCACCCCCCATATGCGATGCCCACCATGTAACATCATAATGCCCCACCCATATGATCTGTCATATAAACCAATGCCAGTGCTGCACACAGTGTGTGTTTACAATAAAAAGCCTGCAGGGACAGACTATAGGCACCAGAACCACTACATTAAGCTGCAGTGGTTCTGTGGACTATGGTGTCCCTTTAATGTAAGGTAAATTAGAAATTAGTGCCACTAATAATATACTAGATTGCTTACTTACAACCAGATGAGGATGATGATGGGCTCTGGTCAGGGCCGTCTTTAATATTGATTGGGCCCTGGGCAAGAATTTACTTGGGCCCCCTGGATCCCGCCTTCCCACACCCTAGCATGCAATCACGCCCTCCACACACACACACATACCAAAAAAAAACACACAACTCGTAGAGTAGTAAACTTTAATAATGTAAACATAAAGAACTAGTTCACAAATAAGTCCTTAGCTTGACCTACTTGCCACCTGTAGCTTCTTTTAACCTCGGTCTTATAGTATATTTTTAATAACAGTTATATGTTGTTGGAAGAACAAGCATAATAACAATATCTTTCAGTAACAGTGCAAATCAACATTATTATGTTTAAATTATAAAATAAATAACCATGTTGGTTAGCAATATCACAAAAAAAAATAATAAATAAAATACAACAATTAACAATGCAATTAAATAAACAATATTAAACCTTTGTATAATCATACATAAACATTGTATAATCCAAGTGCACGTTTCCCATTCCAATATGGAGAATAGGGAATCAAGTACCAGTGTTAAATGGTCAACCTTATTATAATTCCTGTTAGGCACCAACTGCTGCAGTAGCAGACTATTATAAAATAATACGTAGTTTAACAACCATTAACGTAAAGTGCAGAGAACCATTAACGTAAAGTGCAGAGAACTTTTACATAAAATAGTAAATAAATATTTTAGTGCAATTTTTAAACAATGAGTCTACGCGCTTTCTGAGCAGCAAAGGTCTTTGTAATGTTTGAAAAATCAAGACCACGAAGTATATCAGATTCAGCAGACATTATAGATAGTTTGGTGAGACGGCTCTGGCTCATGGTTGTGCATTGTAAGTTTTTTATCAATTTCATTTTTAAAAAAGATCGTTCACCTGAACTGTTAGAGATCATTAAAGTAAGGTAGATTTTTAAAGCAATTTCCGTGTTCGGAAAAGTATCTCTTACATCCTTGTCATTAATTGTACTGTACATGAATTGCTCTATGCTGCAATCGTCTGGTTTTTCATCCAGGAAAAGAGAAAGGAATGACTGAAATTGAATTAGTTCATCACCAAATGTTGTGCCCAGATCATGCTTGTAGAAAGCAGACAACTTTTCTGCTGCAATGTTAATGGATTCAGAGTCCATCGCTGGAAAGTTTATAAAGAAACCAAATAAATCACACACTTCACTGTAGGCTCCTAGGCGATGTTCCAGACACATTAAAAGTTTGTCAACACATGGGAGAAAGGCCTTAGCATAAAAGGCCTCCTTTGGCGTTAATTGAGCTTCTTCACTGTGTCCATAGTCAAGTGGCTGCTGACGGACATTCCGACGTTTAAGACGGCGGTGTTCCACAATATACTCCTCAGTATCTGTTAGACGCTTGCCAGCTTCTTCAAATGCATCAAATTTAGTACGCTGTTCATTAATAAAATCTTTTAACGATTTCAAAACACCAACAGCAGCATTTAGGTTCAGCTGAACAGACTGCAGAGTTTTGCTGCTGCTGTTGAAACGCTGCAAAACAGTGTTCCAGAATTCTGCAAAAATCCCTGTCTCAAGTTTGCTTATTTGATCAAATAATCCCTTTGCGGTATTACGGCACCCAGATTTTTCTTCAATGTCAGTTGCAAATTCAAACAAAATGTCCATTATATTGTGATAGCCATGGACTAATGCTTGACAAGCATCTGCACGACATGACCAGCGTGTGTCACTTAGCTTTTTTGGCATGGACACAGAGAGGCCTTTCTCATCAAGCTGGTCTTTAAGCTTCTTGTAGCGCCGAGTTGAACCACTAAAGAATGTATAAAGAGCTTGTACAAAATTAAAAAATCTTACAGCCTCACTACACGAATTTGCAGCATCCTTTCCGACAAGATTTAATGAGTGTCCAAAACAAGGTATGTACTTAGCATATTTATTCATGTTAAGAATTCTTGCTTGCATACCCTTGTAGTGGCCAGACATGTTGCTTGCATTGTCGTAACTTTGTCCCCGGCATTCTTGTATGGTAAGTCCAACGCTATTAAGAAATGCTAGGAGCGCATCTGCCATTTCTTCTCCTTTATGCCCTGTTGAGGGTAAAAAAGTAACAAAACGCTCCACAGGTCGATTTTCTTCTAAGTATCGAAAAATCACAGTGAGTTGGTCAGTATGAGAAGAATCCTCTGCTGAATCCACAGAAACAGAGTAGTATTTTGCCATTTTAATTCGGTTGATGACAACTTCTAAGATCTTATCCCCAGTAATTTGTATGAGTTCCTCACAGACATTTGCTGATAAATAACTTGTACATCCTTTGCCTTTGTTTGCCTTTGTTTGGATGTGTTGTGCTAGGAAAGCATCATACTCTGACAGTAATTCCAAAATACCGAGATAGTTGCCATTATGTGGGGATCCAATAGTCTGATCATCACCTCTAAAAGCCAATCCTCTCTCAGCAAGAAAAACGATGACACTAAGCAAACGTTTTACTAGGTTTTGCCCATAGGTGGTCAGCTCTTCAATTTGCTGTTGCGTTTTATAGTCAATCCGACCTTCCAGTTTTGAAAATTTGGCTGTATCAATCACAGCGCGTATATGATGTTGAGACTGTTCATGGGATGAAATTCGTTCACTGGCATGTTTCCAGTCGCTGAAGCCATCACTGGAAAATGCATTTGTTGATGAACTAAATAATTTGCAGTCAAAACAGTATATTCGGCCTCTGTTATTTGAGTAACAAAGCCACTTCCTTTCAACTTTGTCCCCATTGGGACAGTTACGAAGAAACATATCTGCTGTACAGCAACGTCCATCTTTAAATGATTTTGGAAATCCTTCATTGCGCAGTTTTTCCAGAGGTTTCCTTACTGACGAATTTCCATTTTTGGACCAATACTCCCGCATCTCAAGAGTAGATGAGTTGGGCCACAAACCAATGTCAGTTAGGAAACCTGACTTTTCCATGGATTTTGGCAGTATATCAACTGTTTCAGCAGTTGAGTCTTGTATTTCAACAGTATGGAAGCTAGGTTTCTCAACTTCCATGGGAACTGGAGTGGTTTCTAGTGACATGGGCTGATCAGAGGAATCCACTGTGTTGACTTCAGAGCCATATTCTGATACACTTTGAGGAGGAATCTCTTCCTGAGAACATGTACTAGCATGTTCTTTAGAAGATCCACACGCAGAAGGCTGTGCAGAAGATCCACTTGTAGGTAAAAGAAAACCAGTTATTTTTGGAATTCTACATATTTTTTCCTCCAACTCCTGCTTCTTCTTCCGCTTCTGAGCACCACTCAGAGATTTGGACATGTTGAGGGCAGTCAGGCTCCTGAATAAATAAACGCGATTGACACTTCCATAAACAAAAGTCAATAGAGTGAAAATGCATATATTTTAATAGGATTTTTGCATATTTAAAATGTTGATGTTACAGCCAAGCATGCTGTTTAACTTACTACAGATGCAAAGTTCCCACAGAAGGCATCTAACGAGAGCATGCGCCACACCAATCCCCTTCCTCCTCTCGCTGTTCTTCCATGCTTTGTCTGCTCTTCCCTTCTGTAGCTGTGCTCATGACTGTTGCATGGATCTTCTCCAGACTCCAGTGCATGCATGTATACACGCAAGAGTAAATGTGCACGCCAGTGAAGCTTCCTCTTCTTTCATCAAACGATTTAGTCCAACATTAAAGGACCACTATAAGCACCCAGACCACTTCAGCGCAATGAAGTGGTCTGGGTGCCAGGTCCATCTAAGGTTAACCCTGCAACTGTAGACATAGCAGTTTCAGATAAACTAGTATGTTTACAATAGGGTTAATCCAGCCTCTAGTGGCTGTCTCATTGTCAGCCGCTAGAGGCGCTTCCACGCTTCTCACTGTGAAAATCACAGTGAGAAGACACTAAAGTCCATAGGAAAGCATTGAGAAATGCTTTCCTATGGACTGATTGAACGTGCGCGCGTCTCTTGCAGCGCATGTGCATTCAGCGTTGACGTCGGAAGAGGGAGGATAGTTCCCCAGCACCGAGGGAGCCCGGCGCTGGAGAAAGGTAAGAGTTTAACCGCTTCCTCCCCTTCAGCCCGGCGAGAGAGGGACCCTGAGGTTAGAGGGGACCTAAAGACGCTATAGTGCTAGGAAAATGAGTTTGTTTTCCTAGCCTTATAGTGGTCCTTTAGTACAACTCACAGTAATGTGAAGTGTGTCAGTGTATCGCACGGCTCCACAGCAATACAACTCACAGTAATGTGCGATGTGCAAGTACATCACAGATCACCTTAGAATAAAATGCATAGAAAAGTGGAGTGTGTGAGTATCACAAGCTCTACAGCAATATAACTCACAGGAACGTACAATTTGTGAGTGTATTACAGATCACCTTTTTAATACAATGCACATGAATGTCACATGTCACATATATGCACATGTATATCATAACCAACCCACTGCTTTCCCATAGAGAAGCATTGGGAGGCTATTGCGCATGCGTGGCCTCATAGAGATGCTTTGAATCAATGCATTTCTATGAGGAGTGTTTAGCGCGAATGCCAGTTTTGCACGTTGTGCAACACTGGATTAGGAAGCACCTCTAGTGGCCGTCTGATGAGTGGCCACTAGAGGTATTCCTCAACAGTAATGTAAATACAGCCTTTTTTTCTGAAAAGGCAGTGTTTACATTAAAAAGCCTGCAGAGACATGCTATAGACACCAGAACTACTACGTTTAGCTGTTGTGGTTCTGGTGACTATAGTGTCCCTTTAATATAGAGAGGAAAAAAAGGATCAGCACAAAAGTATTAAATAAAATGGTTGTATCATTATTATAAAAATCAAAAAAGCACAACTTGACACAAATATATAGTATTTAAAAGATTACTTTATTTTTAACAATGTGATAGTACTGTACTACTAACTAACCCCTCCATCCACCCCTCCCCCTCACAACACCCCTCCCCCTCCCCCCTAAACACCCCTCCCCTCTAAACACCCCTCCCCTCCCCCTCTAAACATCCCTCACCACCCCTCCCCCTCCCCTCTAAACACCCCTCACCACTAAACACCCCTCCCCCTCTCCTCCCCTCCCCCCTCCTCTCTCCCCTCTAAACACCCCTCACCACCCCTCCCCCTCTAAACACCCCTCCCCTCTAAACACCCCTCCCCACTAAACACCCCTCACCCTCCATAAAACAATTTATATTACTGTAATTTAATACTTACAGTTCTAAAGACTCCAGCAGGCTCAGGATCAGTTGGGCAGCTGGGCTCAAGGCTGGAGTGGGTGCCGCGCTCTGCCGTTCAGAATGGTGCCGCTCTGCATTTCCGGAAGGCGCCGCGCTGCAGTTCGGGAAGGAGGCGGAGTCACGGCAACGCTCACCCTAGCGTTTCCGTGACTCCGCCTCCGCGTGACGTCACAGTGCGCGGCACACGCAAAGGGCAGGGGAGGTCGGGAGGCGGAGCAACAAGTAAGTCCTTCACTATGCAGCAATGCCGCTCGCTCGCATAGTGAAGGTGAAGAATTAGATCGGGGGAAAGGAATTTGTGGGCAGTGGCCAGCGGGGCTCAAGAGGCAGCTGCCTTGGGCCCCCCAGGAGCAACTGGGCCCGGGGCAGCTGCCCCTTTTGCCCCGCGTTAAAGACGGCCCTGGCTCTGGTTGCAGTCTGGCTCCACTGGTCTGGTGTAGAACAGGCTCTCTGGAGGCGGTGAATTGAGTGTGTGTTTGTGTGCGTGTGTAAGGGATGCATTGTGTGTTTCTGTGTGTAAGGGATGCAGTGTGTGTATAAGGGTGGTCTCTCCTTCCCTCTCTTCCCCCCCATCCCTCCCTAAGGTGGTCTCTCCTTCCCTCTCTCTCCCCTCCTCCCTCCCTCCTGAGCACTTCCTGTCAGTCCGGCCAGGTTGGAGGGAGCGCTGTGCTGATCCCTCATATGTTGCGCCCCCGGGCCGGTGCGCCCTCATTGATGCGCCGGCCCGGGCAGCGCTGCAGTCGCCTGAGGCTCCCAGGTTCATTTGTCCCTTTTCACTCTTCTGTGCTGTCTCTATCCTACACGTCTGAGACTAAAGTGCGTCACCTCCCAAAGTTCCCAGCAGCGCCCATGTGAACCACTGTTATTTATATTTATTTTCCACAAAACAAACTTTGCTATGCTTTAAAGGGTTACTCCAATCACCATGACCACTTTGGTGATTTGAAGTGGTCATGGTGATAGGAGCCTACGTGTCTAGTGTTTCTGTTTGCACATTCAGAGATAGTTTCAATTATTGCTGGGCGCTAGTCTCCCCCCCCCCTCCCCGGCAATAATTGGAACTATGAAATGATTTAGACAGCGTGGGAACCATTTTCCAATACTCCTAAAATTAATTCTGTGCATATTATATGTCTGTTGTCAGCACAGATGAGGAAGAATAGTGATGGGAGCTTTACCCAGCTCTTGATACTATTTTGTATGTTTCAAGGTGGGGGGAGGGATCTAATATCAATGCCCAGTAAGCCATTATTAGCCCAACAGGCTAATAGAGGGAAATGGTTATAGTTACACTTTAAGAGCACAAGTTAGGGAGATCACTGCTAGTGGAACATACATTTATTTTTATTTTACTGTTTTTCAGTTTGCCAATGCTTGTTTAAGTTTATATTTTTTTTATATATGTTTTGTCCAAAGGGTTCCAATGATGTTTGTTCCATCTTTTTTTTTTTTTTTTTTTTGTAATTCTTTATTTTTTCATCTTGACAGAGTCAGCAAACATAACAGTAGCTGCATGACTTGTGCAAAAGTCAGATATAGTGCAATACAATATAACACATTAGAAAAAGGAAAAAGTATCATGCCTTTGAATAATTCACATTCTACACAAGTAAGTACCATTTGGCCGGTCGTCAAGGGGTTTTGACAATAAGATTGACATTGCCAGAGTACCAGACATGCGTTTAAGTATGCAGTGATAACTTCACAGAACCATAGAGCATCTCATACCATAAGGGCGGAGCATCCGCTGTTACTCAGAGGCACCAGCAGATACCCCCATATTGTACACCAGCTACTTTCTGTGTCAGATATCTAACAACGTCGACCAGTCCCTTCTCCTGGACTGGGCTAGAAAACAGAGAAAGAAAAAAGAGAGAGGGATAGAAAGAGGGAAAAGTAAAAGAGGGTGGGACCTATTTTGAGTTTATCGAAAAAGGTGACAAGCACCCGTTAGTGCTATGTGGGGGGGTGGGGGAGTTTAGGGGGACCAGGCGGTCTGTGAAGGGTACCCATTTCAGCCCTGCCCCATGTCGCTGCTGTCCCAGGGTTCCCATATTTTAAGGATTTTTTTAAGCGAGCCTTTTAATCTGGCTGTCAATTCGTCCATTAAATGGATCTCTCTCATTCTCGCTATAACCTCTGGTACCTTTGGGGTGTCCTGTTGCAGCCATGTGGCCGCCACTGCCTTCCTAGCTGCTAATGTGAGTTTGTGTATAAGTTTTTGTTCCGCCCTTGTCCAACCCTCGACCGTGCGATTTAGTAGGTAGACCCAGGGATCTAATTCCAGGGTCCTGGAGAGTACTCTCCGTATCAGTTGTTTAATTGCTTACCAGAAGAGGACCATTTTTGGGCACTCCCACCACATGTGGAGATAGGTGCCTCTCTCCCCGCAGCCCCTCCAGCATGTGTCAGTAGTGGTTTTATGCATTCTGAACAATGTCACGGGGGTCGTGTACCATCGGAACATTGTTTTAAAGGATTGTTCCTGTAGGGTCATGCATACTGAGGTGGTGTTACTCGCCTCCCATATCTCCTGCCATTCAATGCCCTCGAGAACCTCACCCAAGTCGTGTTCCCATTGGTCAGTATATCTCAACTGTCCCCAATCCCCATTTTCAGAGCAAAGGTGGGCGTATAGCTCCGTTATCATCCCCCTGGGTACAGTTTCCGCTAGGCAGTGCTGTTCAAAGAACGTATTTTGCTGCAGCGCTGCCCTTTGTATATGTGGCTGTTTCGCGAAATCCCTTAATTGGATATAACGAAAAAAATCAGCTGGCGTCAAGTGCCTCCCTTGTGCGATGTCTTCGAAGCCAATTAACTCAGTGCCCTGATACAGATGGCATATTCTCTGAATACCTGTCTGTTCTATATTTCTAAAATCCCTGGGGACCATACCCGGGGGGGAAGGCTCTATTTCGTAGATAGGGCATGAGGGGGGATGGTGAGGAAGCTAGCTTGTGTTTTATGTGTGAAGAGTCCCAAATTCTTAAGGAGTTGAGGATTGTTGGGCAGGTAACTCTGAGTATGGATCTGTTTTCTTTTGGCACCCACATTGCGAATTGTGGTAGATCGGCCCCCACCATTAGCGATTCTATATCAACCCATTTTCTGTCTCCTGGGGGTGAGTGCCACATTGCTACTTGTGTTAATTGGGCTGCTAAATAGTAATAGTATAGGCAGGGAAGCCCCAGCCCGCCCCTAGGTTTGGGTCTATATAGAACCTGTCTGGATATCCTATGTCTTTTGTTCTGCCAGATGAATGCGCATATTGCTCTCTGTAGAGGGAGTAATTGGGCCTTGTAAATGCGTATGGGTAGTGCCTGAAACAGGAAGAGGATGCGCGGCAGGACATTCAATTTTTGCAGAGTGAATTCTTCCTATCCATGATATGGGTTTGTCCAGCCACTCATCCAAATCCTTCACCAGCGATTTAATTAGGGGGATATAATTATGCTGATATAGCTTGTCTGGGTCAGCTGTCAGGTGTATCCCCAGGTACTTGAGAGACGAGTGCTCTATATGTATAGTGTACCTGTCTCTGATAGCTGCCGTGTCTGCCGCCGCCAGTCCCAGTGGGAGAGCGCTAGACTTGGTCATATTGACCATCTACCCTGAGAGTACTCCATAGTTCTGCAGGATCTCATTTAAAACGATCATTGATTCCGTTGGGCTCGTCAGTGTCAGGAGCACGTCGTCCGCGTATGCAGACACTAGAAACTCCTTTCCTCCTACAGTCACTCCTCTCACTCCAGGGTGTTGTTGCAGGGTTTGTAACAGTGGTTCGAGCGACAGAACAAATAGGAGTGGGGATAGCGGGCATCCCTGTCTTGTACCGTTGTGTAGCCTAAAAGGGTGGAAGGGGGCTCCCGCAACTTGTATCTGGGCCCGGACATTACTATACTTGGCCCTTATAAGTGTGATATACTCCTTGGGTATCCCAAAGTGCTCCAGCACAGCGAATAGGTATGACCATTTAACCCTGTCGAATACTTTTCCGGCATCAAGGGAGACGATCAGTATGGGCGTGCGTGCGGTGACCTGTCTCCAGATTAGAGCAATGTTACGGCGTGTGTTTTCAAACAACTGTCTCCCCGGGATAAAGCCGACTTGGTCGGCGTCTATAAGTGTCGTTAGAAAAGGGTTCAATCTGGTCGCCTGCAATTTTGCTAATATCTTCATGTCGTGATTGATTAATGATATGGGTCTATAGCTCGCTGGTAGGAGCAGATCCTTATCGGGCTTAGGTAGTAGCACTATGGTGGCTAGGGACATGTCTCTGTCGGGTGTTCCCCCTTCCCTAAATTCTTGAAATAATTTGAGGAGGTAGGGAGTGAGGATTTCACAGAACGTTTTGTAATACCCGCCATCGAAGCCATCTGGCCCGGGGGCCTTATTCCCCTTAAGTGCTGTGATGGCCTGGTCTATCTCGTCTTCTGTTATCTCAGCTGCTAGGGTGTTTACTGCTTCTTGTGATAGTTTAGGTAGGCCTAGGTCTTTTAGGTAACTCTGAATCTGTCTCTATTCCGTGTCTCTACCCCCCCTGCGCCTGGTGAGTGGTTATATAGCTTTTTATAGAATTCAGTGAATACCGAGGCCACATCTGTCGGGGTGGTTTTGATAGTTCCGTCTGGATGCTGAATCGAAGTAATGTGTGTGCGCCTTTGTCTGGGGTTTAGGGTCCTGGCTAAGAAAGTGTCCATCTTATTGGCCTTTTCATAGAATGTCCGTCTCGTGTACGTCATGGCCTTGGCTGTGTCATCTATTAGTAGGGTTCGGATATTATGTCTCACCGCTGCTAAGCATTGGAACGTTTCTTGGTCCGGGTTGGTTCGATGTGTCTGCTCTAGAGCCCGTAACTCCTACATAAATCTTTCTAAGGTTTGGAATTTTAATTTTTTCATTTTGGTCACGAGGCGAATGAATGTCCCCCTTATTACAGCCTTGTGGGCCGCCCAAGTGGTGCTTTCTTTCAAGTCTGGGCAGTCATTAAGAGTAAAATACTCTTGCATCTCTTTACTTATTTGTTTTGTGATGTCTGCGTCTCTAAGTAGGGACGTGTTCAGTCTCCACGTCCAAGGGGTCGCGGTGCAGAGGTTTCCTAGCGTCAACGTCACTTCAGCGTGGTCGGACCACGTTATCGAGCCCACCGATGATTTCTGAACCAGAGCCAGGCTACAGTCGTTAACCAGGAAGAAATCAATCCTGGAGTATGTGTCATGTGGTGCGGAATGAAAGCTGTAGTCAACCTCACCTGGATGGTGCGCCCTCCATACGTCTATCCAGCCCGTGCTCGTTATGAACTTGTGTAATAGTTTGTCCTGTCCCCCTCTTCCCTGGGATCTCGGGATCCCTCTGTGAGCACTCCTGTGGCGGCGGGACACGGCACCGCATTGAAGTCCCCCCCATAACCACCATGCTGCGCGGCAAAGACCGCAACATATCCTGTATCTGATCCCAGAATCTCTGTTCTGGTTGGTTAGGGGCGTATATGTTAATGAGGTGGACTGTGTGTGAAAATAGAGTGCCAGAGAGGACAATGTATCGACCTTGCGGGTCAATTTCAGTTTTTGAGACTTGAAAAGGGCAACTATTTCGTATCAATATTGCTACCCCGTTGCGCTTCCTGTGTGCCCTGGCTTCGCGTGTGGAGCCATATGTGTGGTCCCGCAGTTTAAATTGTACGTGTTTCGGAAGGTGGGTCTCCTGCAAAAATGCAATATCTGTTTTCATTCTTTTTAGCTCGCGGAACATTAGGTGCCACTTTCTAGGGGCATTCAGGCCCTTCACGTTTAGTGAAGTGAGATTTATCGCCATATGTATGGTTGAGGGGCCCTGCCGGGCATCACGCCCACCCTTGCTCTCTCTGCCCTCGTCGTGCATTGTTCAATAGTCAACCGCCCCCCAAGAGTGTTTGTTTCATCTTTGATGAAGAAGTCTCGTTAGCAGATGTTTCATTTGAAAGTGTCATGTACTTTGAATCACTGCTGGTGACTTCCATCTTTTGTTTGTCTCTTTTACATCTTTATACATTTATTCATGAAGTGCCAAAACTTTGCTTTTATCTACATAAGAGATAAAAGTTAGTTTCTAAATTATGTCATTTTGTTTTTGCTTTTTACCAAGGAAGCTATAGGAAATTTGAAGGATATGTGTGAAGAGAATTGGAGAATAGATCTGAGTGATGTCAAAAGCATAAAGCAGAATATTCCAGCTCACCACCCTTCAAGAAATCAGCACTCCAAACTGGGTCATGTACACAATGGGTCTTTAGAAATGTATACGTGATCATGTGCAACGATGAAAATGAAGAGGTTAATTACTAGTGTGTGTTTACTACATATTGTGTTTCTGCATGACTGCTGTCTAAAGTTTGTAAGCAAGTAATAAAATCAATCAAATGACAATAAGAATGTCATTGAGCATTGAGCCATAAAACTTTGTCTGGAGTAGTGAACTTCTCCTTTCAAAACCAGTAACTATGCTTTCTGGCTATTAAAGGGACACCTTTCTGGCTATACACAGTGAGGGGGGGAAGTATTTGATCCGCTGCTGATTTTGAACGTTTGCCCACTGACAAAGAAATAATCAGTCTATAATTTTAATGGTAGGCGTATTTACAGTGAGAGACAGAATAACAAAACAAAAAAATCCAGAAAAACACATGTCAAAAAAGTTATAAATTGATTTGCATTTCAATGAGTGAAATAGGCATTTAACGCCATTCGACTTAGTACTTGGTGACAAAATCCTTGTTGGCAATCACAGAGGTCAGACGTTTCTTGTAGTTGGCCACCAGGTTTGCAGGCATCTCAGGAGGCATTTTGTCCCACTCCTTTTTGCAGATCCTCTCCAAGTCATTAAGGTTTCAAGGCTGACGTTTGGTGACTCGAACCTTCAGCTCCCTCCACGGAATTTTTATGGGATTAAAGTCTGCAGACTGGCCAGACCACTCCATGACTTTAATGTGCTTCTTCTTGAGCCACTCCTTTGTTGCCTTGGCTGTGTTTTGGGTCATTGTAATGCTGTAATACCCATCCACTACCCATTTTCATTGCCCTGGCTGAGGGTAGGGGGTTCTCAACCAAGATTTGACGGTACATGGCTCATCCATCGTCCTTTTATGCAGTGCAATTTTCCTGTCCCTCTAGTAGAAAAATCCCCCCAGTGCATAATGTTTCCACCTCCATGTTTGACGGTGGGGATGGTGTTAAAATTTAAAAATAGGACACACTCTTCACACATAAAGCACTTCAGCAAGCTAAAGTGCTTTATGTACATTGAATGTTCGTTTAAGATACTGTGAAGGTATGTCTTGCACTGGGCCCACTGATTCCCAGGACTTATCACCAGAGTTATGGGTCTTCCACCCCAGATTGGGGTCATGACTGAGCCTGGTGTCCAGCCAGTGGCTAATTTTAACTCAGCTGGCCTGGTGTCAGGCATTAGTCCATCTGTCAATGCCTCTTTCCTTCACAGGCATGGATCCCTCTACCAGCACTATTTTCCTGGCAGATTTGGATCCCTCTGCCTGCAACATCCTCCAGGCAGGGTTAGACCCATTGGTTGGGACATTCCTGGGCACCTTGTACCTCACTGATCAAATGATATAGCTTCATTCACCAACAGGTCCTAAGACACTGTTAGAGGGATTATCTTGACAGATCTATTCAAATGAAATTCCCCCACACTACTCTATTTTGAACAAGGACCTGTCTTTAGTGACTTTTCTTTAAAAAAGTGGTGAAAAGCACAATCATACATGACAACGGAGAATAAACAATCACAATTAATACATCAAATATTTAATACAAGTACCACTTTCTAACATTACAAACAGCAAAATAAAAGCAACTGCTTATTTGGTTGCACTAATTTGCATACCAACATTATGTAAATTGGCACATTTCCAGTTAGTCAACAGAAGGGCGCTATAGAGTCATCACATCACTCCTCCATACAAGAAGAGGTCATGACCATACATGACAGGTTCTGACCTCCCTCCCATCCTCTGTAGATCATGCAGTGGAAGGGTTATTTTCAATGTCTTCTAAAGACATATCCTGCAACTGTGGAGACATTCAGTCTCCAACAAACTCATTCTGCTGCAGAGGAGTGGTACCAACTGCACTCACTGGGTGCAGTGGAACTGCATGTTCCCCAAACCTTTACACTTCTGGCCCTGGGTGTGAACCTAGATTGGCTGGAGTACATAGGAATTGTCTCCTTGAGTCACCTTGGTTTAGCAGGCATTTTGGTCAAAGGCTGTCTAGGTGCAGCAATCTTCCCAGGTCGGATTGGACCCAACTGTTTGCAGCTGTCCTCCTAGGCAGCGGTTGGACTCCTCTGCCTGATTGTCCCTGGGCACCTACTGTGATTGGATTTCCGCTAGGCCCAAAATTTGGTAGGCCTAAAATCTCTATGTGGCATATACAAGTACAGGTATCTGTTAGTTAGTAAGATACTGTCATCAATGTACTGAGCATGTGCTGGATTTGAAAAACCACATTCCATTGTCCTAGTGCCATTATGCCTATCCATATAAGGTAATGCTGTAAATACTGTTTGCTGATTGGTGTAAGGGTACAGATGGGGGATGAATAGCTATAAAAAGCCTGTACTCCATGTGCTCAGGACTCAGACATTTTGAATATGAGTTCAGCTGAGACCCGATCAGTGAGAAAAAAAGACCTTTGCTTCCTGAACTGACCTGCATCCGGACTCTCTGTGCATGGTTTCTTCAGATTTCCCCTATAACACTACTTATATTTCTAACCTAATGACTTAATTCACCTACTAGTCCTGAAATATAACGGAAAACAAGAAATCATAATGAACATGTGGCAAACCTAGCCACTTCTAGGATACTGAACTTTATATAGCCAAAAGGTTGTCTGTAATTACTGATATGCTGTATGTGCAACTTAGATGTGTATTGTGCTGCCCATAGGATTCGTATGCTAGCAGCCGTAAGCCACTAGCATTCATGTAGTTTGTTTCACGAACAGCAGCTGTATGGGCTGTTCGTGAAACGAATGCAGGCCCACCTGTTAGACCACCCATTGAGGGACGTGTGACGCTTGTTAACCGATTGCAACATTGTTGCAATCGGTACTTAAAGGCTCTCCTGGGTGGCCGTCGTTCGACTACCGACCACGTGGCGGTCGGCCATCTTGGATCCTTTGTCTCACCAGCAGTGTTTGGTCGTCGAGAGCCTGTAACTGAAAACGGCTACTCGACGGCACGAACACCGCTGGACTTCCAGGCCGTTCGGGAGTTCGACCCGTAGCACATTAAGGTTCCCCATCAGTGTTCGGTAGTTTTAAACCGAACTCGAGGGCAGAGTATATTTCGTGCTGCGTTCGGTAGTTTTAGCTGGGATCTGAGCGGTATTCTCACGAAATTTAACCCCAAACCCCAGCTATCTACCGAACGTCCATTCGTGCAAATAGAGTGAATTGTATGGAAGTTATGGATTTAAATGTAAAATGCCGGTTCTGCTGCACGGAGGGATAATCCACTTAACAGTGTATTCCAGTGGGAGTATCCCTCTCGTGCAGCAGTGCCTGATGGGAGAAATGCTCTGTAATTTAAGTTTCCCATGTAGTCCTGTAATACCCCTGTGATGTGACTCAGGAAACCCCTTGCATGGGGAATTGCATAAATATGGAAGCATGTGAATAAAGACCTCAGTTGACTCCCAGAACTGTGTTTCGTCCGGTTACTGGGGGATTTGGGATATTGCCTTACTTTTCAGCGCTTGACTGTGGATTACCCTCTTTACCAGCGGAGATCGTGGATTTTAATATTGCAGCTCCGCTACAGAACACATCAAATATATAATACAATTATCACTTTGTAATATAATAAAAAGTCAAATACATATAACTGTTTATTTGGTTTGGTTTGCGAAAGAGTCTGTGAACTTGTGTCCTGCAAACTTAAAAGGTTACTCCAACCACCATGACCACTTCTGCTTTTAGAAATAGCCATGGTGGTAGACATCTCTATGTGCAGAGAAACAGCACATGCTCGCAGATAGCACATAATCAGAGGCTTCAAATAAGATGTAATTTCTCCAAAAACAAACTGAAAATTTGTTCTACAAAAATTTTTAGGATGACACGGGGGGAGGGTTTGCAAAGACTGCAGAGAGCACTGCAGTTTTTGAAAGCTTTTTTTTTTCTTTTTAGATATGTCTCCAATGACAAATGCATAACTAAATGCATGCATGTTTTCAATACTGATTTTTTTTTTTTTTTAAACAATTGTTTTTGGTGTGGAGTGTTCCTTTAAAGAAGTGTTCAATGGCATAATCCAACTTCAAAAATCATTGTTATTTAAACCATGTGTAGACTTTATGCACAAAGCATCAT
This sequence comes from Pelobates fuscus, assembly GCF_036172605.1. Classification (NCBI taxonomy): domain Eukaryota; kingdom Metazoa; phylum Chordata; class Amphibia; order Anura; family Pelobatidae; genus Pelobates; species Pelobates fuscus. Next base: position 90,781,713 of record NC_086328.1, on the reverse strand, counting down.
AGATACAGAAAATTGAAAAACAATCTGCAAAATGTGCTAATTTAAACAAATTCTGTACTGTCGCAGTTTTTGACTAACTACAATTTGATGTTTAGTGAATAAACCTCTCTAGGCAGCCCTGACCTTCTGTTGCCTAATTAGTACTTTCACTTTCTATCTTTTTTTTTTTTTCTTTTAATTCTTTATTTTGTTTGTGCAAATGTGAAACAGCAGGTGCAACCCGGTAATATACATAGGAAAACATATGGCAATAGAGATAAACATTGCACTTTTTTTTTTTAAAGGTAGATTAGCAAACAGGTTTATGTCTAAATCGTTAATAAATGAGAGATGTGCATATATGTACAGTTGATGCAGGCCATAAGAGCAATGATGAGATCTGCACACATTTTTTAAATGAGAAGGTATTGTTGTAAATTGATTTTTACACGAGTAGGCTGTTTTGCTTTTGCCGTTACTAAGAGCTTAACGTGCACAATTTTAAGGAGGAAAGCATGCTAGTTAGGCACAAAGGTCATGAGTTTTTCAAGCTTAAATATTTGCATTTAAGTAGTAGTTTAACATTAGGTAGGTAACAGTTAACCCTACTAGATCAATTTTGCTAGCATATCTGTGTGATGATATTCTGATATTCAGTGCATTTTTATTCCTGAAGCCCATGGAACAGTGAAACAGGGGAGTGGGCCTTGACAAGGCCAGGAAGTAGGCAGGCGCCTTCGGGCGGACCCGCCGGGCAGGCGACCGCGGGCGCAAAACGGAGGCCACAAGGTCAGAAGGCGCCCCGCGTAATGGCGGCCGGCGGGACAGCAGGAAACGGGACTGCTGCAACACCAGCGGACCATGCGGCTGCGGATGGCTTTACCCACGCGGCCAGTGGGCAACGGACTGAGCGTCCCGGTGAGTCAACCTCCAGCGGTATCACTGAGGGGCAAAGTGGGAATGCTAGTCGGGTTACTACAGCACCAGCGGTCCGCCAGGCAGTGCGGGGAGACCAGGCCAGCAAGGGATCCGAAGGGGCGGCCGGAGGGAGGGCCAGGACTGAGCTCCGTAGAATAGGAGTAGAGGACAGCGGAGCGGGTCGGGCGGCTCAGAGGGTTTCTGGAGCTAGGAAGGCGACAGGCGGCTTATCCTTAGGGGTTATGGCAGAGTCAGACGGGGCGGCCGGTGGGGGGCCAGGCGCAGCGGCTGTGGGAGAGCCTGTGGTTTCAGCACGATACCGGGGAGCAAGGGGTGGCAGTATAGAGCGGGGGGGCCCATCCGGCTGCCCTCAGGTACGGCCTAGTGACAGGGATGCGGCAGTAAAGGGCCAGGGCGGCCAGCGGCGCAGCAGCAGCGCCAGGTGCAGCAGTGACAGGAGCTGGTCGGGAGGACGGGACAGCAGGGACAGGAGCCATTCACGGCTAGGCCGCAGTGAGTCCAGGTTCAGCGTCAGGGAGAGGAGAAGGAGGTCCAGGTCAGAGGAAGGGAGGCGGAGCAGAAGGCACAGTGCATCGAGATCTTCAGAGAGGAGCTTCAGGGAGCAGCGACGGGGAGCGCTCAGCAAGGGAGGTCGGAAGGAGCAGTGGAGAGGATCCAGGGCAGTCGGAGAAGAGCGTAGGGAGGAAGGGCGGGTAGGGAGCTACTCGGGCAGACTACCCAGGATGTCTTCTCCTTACAGGTCGCGGAGTAACTCACCAGCGGTTCCGAGGCGGGACCAGGCGGGCAGGAGTCGGCGTCTATTGGGAGCTCCAGTGTCAGAAATGGCGGATGGAGGGACAGCAACCCCGCGGCCTGCGGCGGCCAGGGGCATCAGCGGTGAGTCTTCCTCTACACCACACCCGGGGACATTCATACATTGTTTGAAGTCATTCATAGATTCATGGTCAGAGGATAGGGAGCCGCTTAGGTTCGATAGGGTTTGGTCAGCAGGTGAAGGCAGTGGGTCGGGGTTGGTGGGGGTATCCTCAGGAGTGACAGGTGGCACTAGGGAGGAAACGCGGCCCACTGATAAGCCTGACGGATCATCGGTGGGGGACGGGGTACTCGACGTGACGGGTGGGGACATTACGGAAGCAGCACGTCAGAATGTACATGTGTCCTTCGCGGGGCCGTTAGGTTGCCATTTGAAAGGGGAGGTGAAGGAGAAGATTGCGAAAGGGGAATTCGTGGAAATATTTTCCCTTCTTCCCCTGGAGGAATTCTTAGATTTAAAAGAGGAGGACAAGAAGGACGCCAAGAAGGAAGAGGAGGAGAAAAGGCGGAGGTATCGCAAGATACCGAAGACCTTCGGCAACTGGCTGCGGGCTTTTTGCATTTTGGCCAGTGTTATTGGGGAGAAGCGGCCGGAGTGCTGCTCTCAGTTGTTTTGTTACTTGGACGGAATCGGGGACGCATACCGCACCTATGGAGGGTTGGCATGGTGGAGGTATGATGAGCAGTTCCGTCAGCGACTGGCGGCCAACCCTTCCATGCGCTGGGACCAAATGGACCTGCCGCTTTGGATGCGGTTAATGATGGCGCAAAAGAACGCGCCCTTTCCAGGGACTGCCGGCACCGCTCCCGGGGGGGCGGTGGCGGCAGGTCAAAAGAAAGGTACCTGCTGGGCCTTCAACGAAGGACAGTGTAAGTGGGGATCCGCTTGTAGATTCCGGCATGAATGCTCAGGGTGCGGCGGGAACCACGGGGTCAACAGGTGCTTCAAGAAAGGTAAGTCGGCCGCAGGGGGTGGAGCAACGGGAGCGGCCGCTCCCACAGCTCCCGCTGGGGGTGTCACCAGTGAAGGTAGGCGCGATGTTGCCTTGGCTAAGGCAATACGCTGATCAAGCCGTGGCAGAATTCCTTCGGGCGGGCTTTGCCGAGGGTTTCAAAATTCCCTTCAAAGCCACGGGGCCGGGGGCACCTTGTGAGAACCTCAGGTCGGTCAGGGAACACCCGGGGGTAGTGCGGGAGAAATTGGCCAAGGAGGTGCAAGCTGGGAGGATGGCAGGGCCATTTCCGGCTCCGCCCTTGGCGAATCTGAGGTTGTCACCATTGGGGGTGGTCCCCAAGAAGGAAGAGGGAAAGTTCCGTCTGATTCATCATTTATCGCACCCGAAAGGGTCTTCGGTGAATGATGACATCGACGCCGACCTATGCTCGGTCTCCTACACGTCATTCGACAAAGCCGTCGAGCTGGTTAGGAGAGCGGGGCGTGGGGCGCTGATGGCCAAGGTGGACGTGGAGGCGGCTTTTCGGCTGCTGCCCATACACCCGGACTGTCACCACCTGTTGGGGTGCCACTTTGAGGGTGCAATCTTCGTGGACTTGTGTCTGCCTATGGGTTGTTCCATCTCTTGTGCTTACTTCGAGAGGTTTAGTACCTTCTTGGAATGGGTGGTGCGCACGGAATCGGCGGGGGGTGCTGTAGTGCACTACTTGGATGATTTTCTGTGTGTCGGCCCGCGGGACTCTGAGCGGTGTGCTCAGGTACTGAGGGTTTTTCAGCGGGTGGCGCATACCTTTGGGGTGCCATTGGCGGGGGACAAGACGGTGGGCCCCACCACGTGCCTTAGCTTCTTGGGTCTCGAAATTGATTCGGAGCTCGGGGAATGCAGGCTGCCTAGGGATAAGCTGCGGCATCTGCGACAGCTAGTGGACGTGGTCAAGGGGGCGAGGAAGGTGACCTTGCGGGGGCTCCAGTCCCTCGTGGGGAGCCTTAATTTTGCGTGCAGGGTGATCCCCATGGGGAGGATATTTTGCCGGAGGTTGGCGCAAGCAACAAGTGGGGTGCGGCGGCCGTCGCACTACATTCGGGTGTCGGCCGAGATGAAGGACGATTTGGGGGTTTGGGAAAAGTTTTTGGGCAACTTTAACGGGACAGTGTTCTTTCGGGAACCAACGGTGTCGTCGGCCGCGATGAAGTTGTTTACAGACGCTTCCGGCAGTATTGGTTTTGGGGCCTACTTGGCAGGTAAGTGGTGCGCGGAGGCGTGGCCGGAACCGTGGAAGGTGAGTCCTCTGATTAAGAACTTGGCGTTCTTGGAGTTGTTTCCCATCGTTGTAGCGGTGGTACTCTGGGGTACGGAGTTGGCTGACAAAAAGGTGGTATTCTACTCCGATAACATGGCGGTAGTGCAAGCGATCAATAGCTTGACCGCCTCTTCGCCCCCGGTAGTACGCCTGCTTCGACAATTAGTGCTTAGTTGTATGTCATTCAACATAGTGTTCAGGGCTAGGCACATCCCGGGGCTCCAGAACGTGGTGGCTGACTCACTGTCTCGTTTTCAGTGGGAACGCTTTCGGGAGGCTGCGCCGGACGCGCTGGCCCAGGGTCAGGAGTGCCCGGGTGTGATGTGGCAACTCGGGACGGCCTGCTTGGAGACTGTGTGAGGAGGTCACTGGCGCCGAGCACGTGGGCGTCCTACGTAAAGGTTTGGAAACTGTGGGACGAGACGGTGGCCCAGGTGAGTAGCGCCCCTACGGAGGGGCAACGCTTGGATGCACTTTTGTGGTTGCTCTGTCGATTTTTCGCGGCTCAGGCGTCGCCTGCCATGGTGGATAGACATCTCTCTGCCTTGGCTTTCCTGTTTAAGTTCAATGGCTGGGTTGATGATACCAAACACTTCATGGTCCGGCAGGCAGTGAAGGGATTCAAGAGGGGGAAGAAAACGGTAGACACGCGTAGACCAGTGTCCTTTGACTTGTTGCGGGAGCTGGTGGGGGTTCTACCGGGCATTTGCAGCTCCACATTCGAGGTGTCGTTGTTCACGGTGGCATTTGTGTGGGCCTTTTTCGGGGCTTTTCAGATCGGGGAGTTGGTAAGCGCAAACAAGAGGGGCCCTGGGGGTCTTCAGCTCACAGATGTGGAGGTTCGCGAGGACAGGGTGCAAATTCAGTTACGCCGTTCGAAGACGGACATTTTTGGTAAAGGTTGCACAGTTGTGCTGTTCGGGCTGCCTGGGTCAGGGGTGTGCCCAGTTGAAAAGGGGTCGGAGTACCGGGCATTGCGCCCGGGGGGTGAGGGTTGCTTCTTGGTGCACCAGGACGGCTCGGCCCTGTCGCGCTTCCAGTTCGCGAGGGTGTTTCGGATGGGGGTAAGTAAGCTGGGCCTGGAGCCGGGGCAATTTGGGACTCACTCCTTTAGAATTGGGGCGGCAACCGAGGCCGCACGGCTGGGGTTGGGGGATGAGAGGATTAAACGCATAGGGAGGTGGGAATCCTTGCGTTTTCGATCATATGTTAGACCAGATAGGCTGGTGTGAGCAGGGCAGTGTTATGCTGTGATGGAAGTGTAATCCATCTGTTTGGTATTAACGTGTTTTTCTTTGCAGGATGGAGAGTATGGATCTGGGGCCACTCGTATGTCTATTGGGCTCAGAAGAGGGCTGCTGTTCGGAGAAGTGGAGCACAGCTGGGTTTTGCTCAAGGAGAAGTGTCGATTTCTTGGTTTGGCTTTAGGGGGTTTAGCTGGCAAAGCATCAGTAGTACGTTGTTTAGCAGGTTGGCCGGAGGGTCTGCACCAGACATAGTTTTATTACACGGGGGTGGGAATGATTTGGGTCTGATTCCGCAAAGGGAGTTGGTTAGACGGATGAAGAGAGACGTTGATCGGCTGTTGGACCTGGTCCCTGGCGTGGTGGTGGTGTGGTCGGAAATGGTCCCCCGTTTCACGTGGCGGCACGCCAGGGATCCAGCTGCAGTGGCTCGATGCAGGGGTAAGGTTAACAGGGCAATGGCGAGTTTTGTGCGGCGAGTGGGGGGCATTGTAGTTCGGCATAGGGAACTGGAGGACATGCTGCCGGGCTATTTTAGGAGAGACGGGGTACACTTGTCAGACGTGGGTTGTGACTTGCTCAATCTAGGCTTCCAGGAAGGGATTAGCTTGGCCCTGCTTCAGGGTGGTGGGGGGCGCACATGTCCTTAAGGGATCAAGTCATGTGCTATGGCGGAGCAGGGCGTGTTAAAGCCAGGAGTTAGCTGGAATTGGGAATGGACAGGCCAAGGCCTAGGCTGGAGTAGGCCAGATGGATTAGAGTGTTGGTAGGTTCAAGCTCTTCGGTGGCTACGAACCTAGGGGGTAGGGGTGTCTGGGTACACCCCTACAGTTAACAGATGGTTTTGGGGCCTCTCTGGTAGGCCGTGTGTTACTGGTTATATGTTAAGTGAATGTTAATTATTGTTCAAAAGATAGGGTCATTGTCAGGGGTATTGTGCGGGGGGATAGTAATATAATGTTAGCTGGACAATGACCCTAAATTGTTAATTTATTTATTTATATATTTAATAATTAATAAAGCTGTGGACGTTATAATCCAACAGATAAATTCGGTGTCAGTGTTTTATTTAAGGTAAACTAAAATAGCACCTGCCGAATAACGACGGTGCATATGTGTCAGGATCGGGACAGGGATCCAACACGCAGAGTACAAACAGTAGCCAGATACGTATACCGGACCTTAGAATGGCCGGACTAACGTAAGTAGTACAGTATAGAATGGTCAAAGACAAGCCGAGGTCGAGGGTAACAGAAGACAGGTAAGCGAGAGACAAGCCGAATCAAGGGTAACAAAGATAAGCAGAGTAAGGTAAACAAGCCGGGTCAAAACCAAAAGGGATAATAGAATACACAAGCACTGAGTGACTAGAACAAGCTAGAACCACGACAGGGCAATGAGCTAATGAAAGAAGCTCTGTTAAATACCCTGTTCAGAGCAGTAACCACGCCTCCGAGGCGTCCTGATTGGTCCTGCAGCAATTGACTGACAGGTCGTTCCGGGGGAGTGTCCTGATGACTACTTCCTGCCTAGATGCTGTAAAAGGCAGTCACTCCCTCGCGGCCGGCCTAGCATGACCGGATAGACCGCGGGGAAGGGAGCCATCAGACCGTCTGCATGGAGGAACAGCTAAGTCTCTACCTCTTTCGGAGGTAGAGACCACAGGTACCCTGACAGTACCCCCCCTCTCAGATACGCCCACCGGGCGGAATGAACCGGGACGAGATGGGAAGCGAGAGTGATACGCCCTGCGGAGACGGGGAGCATGAACATCCTCCTGAGGTACCCAACTCCTCTCCTCAGGACCATATCCCTTCCAATCAACCAGATATTGTACTCTCCCCCGGGAGATTCGAGAATCAATAATAGAGTTAACCTCATACTCCTCCTGACCCTCCACCTGAACGGAGCGAGGAGGGGCTATTGTGGAGGAAAATCTGTTACATATGAGTGGTTTCAGCAATGAAACGTGAAACGAGTTCGGGATGCGTAAGGTATTAGGAAGAGCTAAACGATACGCAACTGGATTGATACGGGTCAGCACCCTGTAGGGTCCAATATAACGAGGAGCGAACTTCATGGAGGGCACTTTTAAACGGATGTTCCTCGTGCTCAGCCATACCCTATCACCAGGAACAAAGACCGGAGCCGCCCTTCTACGTTTATCAGCGTGTTTCTTGACCAACATAGAGTTGTGCACAAGGATTTGTCGAGTTTGATCCCACAACTTCCTCAAATTGGCAACATGAACATCAACCGACGGTACCCCCTGGGAAGGAGAATCCGAAGGAAGAATAGACGGATGAAAACCATAATTCATGAAGAAGGGGCTTGAATGAGTAGAATCGCAAACGAGATTGTTGTGTGCAAACTCCGCCCAAGGAATCAAACCGACCCAATCATCCTGGTGTTCAGAAACAAAGCATCGTAAATATTGTTCAATTTTCTGGTTGGTACGTTCAGCAGCTCCGTTAGACTGAGGATGATAGGCAGAAGAAAAGTTTAATTTAATACCAAGTTGAGAGCAGAAGGACCTCCAAAAGCGGGAAACAAATTGGGAGCCTCTGTCCGATACAATTTGAGAGGGTATCCCATGTAGGCGAAAAATCTCCTTAGCGAATATCTCTGCCAATTCGGGAGAAGACGGGAGTTTAGGCAGGGGAATGAAGTGTGCCATCTTAGTAAACCTGTCAACCACGGTGAGGATAACAGTCTGTCTTTTAGAGATAGGTAGATCGACAATAAAGTCCATGGCCAAACAGGACCATGGTCTTTCTGGAACCTCCAAGGGTTGCAGGAATCCACATGGAAGCGTATGGGGTTGTTTGGTTTTAGTACAAACTTCACATGCAGCGATGAACTCCTCAATATCCCTCCGTAAAGCAGGCCACCAGAAGTCCTTAGAGATCAACGCGTAAGTCTTGCGAATACCAGGATGTCCCGCCATCTTGCTATTATGTAAACACTGTAAAAGTTCCAGTTGAAGAGCAGGAGGAACGAAATGACGGCCCGCAGGAGTCTGTTTAGGTGCTAGATGTTGCAACTTAATGATCTCGGCCAATAATGGAGAATGAATCCTGAGATTCGTATTAGCAATGATATTGCATTTCGGAACTATAGAAGAAAGAACTGGTTCAGGTACAGTAGAAGGTTCATATTGGCGAGATAATGCATCGGCTTTAGAGTTTTTAGAACCAGGTCTGTAAGTCAGTACATAATTGAAGTGAGTCAGGAATAAGGACCAACGAGCTTGTCTAGAGGATAAGCGCTTAGCCTCCCCAATATAGGACAAGTTTTTGTGGTCCGTCAAAATCGTAATAGGGTGTAGGGTCCCCTCCAACAAATGTCTCCACTCCTTTAAGGCTTTAATGACTGCTAACAGTTCCCTTTCCCCGATGTCATATCTGCTCTCAGGCCCAGAAAATTTCTTAGAGAAGAAACCACAAGGGTGTAACGGTTTATCCACCCCTAACCTTTGAGACAGAACAGCCCCAACTGCTGTCTCAGAGGCATCGACCTCGAGCAAGAAAGGCAGAGTCGTATCAGGATGGACTAGAATGGGAGCCGAGGCAAAAAGTTCCTTGAGAGTCTTGAAAGCACCCAGAGCCTCCTTAGACCAGAACTTAGTATCAGCCCCTTGTTTGGTCATATTGGTAATAGGCGCAATGATAGAGGAGTATCCTTTAATGAAGCGCCTATAGTAGTTGGAAAAACCAATAAACCTTTGGATAGCCTTGAGTCCTTTGGGCAAGGGCCAGTCTAAAATAGATTGAAGTTTTACAGGATCCATTTTAAAACCTTCCCCAGAAATCACGTATCCAAGAAAGTCTACCTGAGACTGATCAAAACTGCACTTCTCCAATTTGCAATATAGACCATGTTGCAGCAGCTTGTGTAATACCTTTCTGACCTGTCTATGGTGAGTCTCAATCTCCTTAGAGTGTATTAGTATGTCGTCCAGGTAAACGATAACACAATCATGCTGAAACTCCCTAAGTACCTCATTAATCAAATCTTGAAATACTGCAGGAGCATTGCATAGTCCAAATGGCATAACAGTGTATTCGTAATGGCCATACCGGGTATTGAATGCCGTCATCCACTCGTGACCTTGCTGGATTCTCACCAAATTGTAAGCCCCTCTGAGATCTAACTTGGTGAAGATTTTGGAGCCCTTAAGACGATCAAATAACTCGGTAATCAGTGGGATAGGATAGGCATTTCTGACAGTTATTTTATTCAAGCCTCGGTAATCGATACAAGGTCTCAGCGTGCCATCCTTCTTCTTAATGAAAAAGAATCCAGCCCCGGCTGGAGAAGAAGACCTCCTGATGAATCCCTTTTCTAAATTCTCCCGAATATACTCCTCTAGAACCGAGTTTTCCTGAACAGACAAAGGATATACATGGCCCCTCGGAGGCATAGTGCCGGGTAGAAGCTTAATCTTACAGTCAAATGACCTGTGTGGAGGCAAAGAATCGGCATTCTTCTTGTCAAACACTGCCCTTAAGTCTAGGTAAAGGTCTGGTATTTGTCTTTCTGTGGACTGAGTAGGATTCTCCGGTATGTTAATATTAGCTAATGGAGAAACCTTGCACAAACACCGATCCTGGCAGCCCTGGCCCCACGAGAGTATCTCTCCTAACTCCCAATCGATAATAGGGTTATGTTTTTTCAACCATGGGTACCCCAGAACTATGGGAACGGAAGGAGACGAAATGAGCAGAAGAGATAAATTCTCCACGTGTAGGATACCAACATTTAAATTAATGGGTATGGTCTCACGAAAGATAACAGGGTCTAGTAGTGGTCTACCATCTATGGCCTCAACGACCAAAGGTGTCTCCCTTAGCTGGGATGGGAAATTGTTCTTACTAGGAAAGGCTTGGTCGATAAAATTCTCAGCAGCACCGGAATCTATCAATGCCATAGCCCTTACTACTTCCTTCCCCCAAGTTAAGGAAACTGGTAGCAGAAGCCTGTGATCTTTATAATCAGGAGTAGAGGACAAAATAGAAACACCCAAGGCCTGTCCTCTAGAGAGACTTAGGTGCAAGCGTTTCCCGGGCGGTTAGAACAGTTCGAGAGTAAATGACCCTTGGCTCCACAATACATACACAAACCCTCTCTTCTCCTGTGCTGTCTTTCCTCCTCAGAGAGGCGGGTATGCCCTATCTGCATAGGTTCAGTAAGCAAAGATATCGTGGAGTCAGGACTTGGAACAGCGGGAGCTAACCTAAAAGAAGGTCTCTGGTTCCTCTCTCGAGTGTTCTGTCTCTCTCTTAGACGTTCATCTATACGAGAGATGAACGAAATTAAATCCTCTAAATTCTCAGGGAGTTCTCTGGTAGCAACCTCATCAAGGATTACATCAGATAGGCCATTCAAAAATACATCCATATACGCCTGCTCATTCCACTTGATTTCTGCCGCCAGAGACCTGAACTCTAGTGCATAATCCACCAGTGTTTGGTTCTCCTGTCTCAGGCGCAACAGTAATCTGGCTGCATTAACCTTTCTACCTGGAGGGTCAAATGTTCTTCTAAAAGCAGCTACAAATGCGTTATAGTTATAAACTAATGGATTATCGTTCTCCCATAGTGGGTTGGCCCATCTCAGAGCTTTCTCAATGAGTAGGGTGATAATAAATCCTACTTTTGCCCTATCTGTAGGATAAGAGCGAGGTTGCAATTCAAAGTGGATACTAATTTGGTTTAAAAAACCACGACACTTCTCAGGAGCCCCACCATAGCGTACTGGGGGGGTAATGTGAGAAGAAGCACCCACTGTGGCTACCTCTAGACCTGAACCGACAGGAGAAACAGGGGTATTACGTATCTCCTCTGGTGGGTTATTGGCACAAGCTAATAGAGCCTGTAGCGCAAGCGCCATCTGATCCATTCTGTGATCCATGGCTTCAAACCTAGGATCAGGAGCAGCCAGCTGACTGTTTGTACTTGCAGGATCCATTGGCCCTGTCGTAATGTCAGGATCGGGACAGGGATCCAACACGCAGAGTACAAACAGTAGCCAGATACGTATACCGGACCTTAGAATGGCCGGACTAACGTAAGTAGTACAGTATAGAATGGTCAAAGACAAGCCGAGGTCGAGGGTAACAGAAGACAGGTAAGCGAGAGACAAGCCGAATCAAGGGTAACAAAGATAAGCAGAGTAAGGTAAACAAGCCGGGTCAAAACCAAAAGGGATAATAGAATACACAAGCACTGAGTGACTAGAACAAGCTAGAACCACGACAGGGCAATGAGCTAATGAAAGAAGCTCTGTTAAATACCCTGTTCAGAGCAGTAACCACGCCTCCGAGGCGTCCTGATTGGTCCTGCAGCAATTGACTGACAGGTCGTTCCGGGGGAGTGTCCTGATGACTACTTCCTGCCTAGATGCTGTAAAAGGCAGTCACTCCCTCGCGGCCGGCCTAGCATGACCGGATAGACCGCGGGGAAGGGAGCCATCAGACCGTCTGCATGGAGGAACAGCTAAGTCTCTACCTCTTTCGGAGGTAGAGACCACAGGTACCCTGACAATATGTCATGAAGCCCATGGAACAGTGAAACAGGGGAGTGGGCCTTGACAAGGCCAGGAAGTAGGCAGGTGGAAAGTTATGGGATGTTTAGGGCGGGGCTAAGTAGGGGAGGAGTCAGGTAGTGTAAATAGGCGGCCATCTTAAGTGAGGAGCCAGTTAATCTGAATTGCACTGACCTGTCACTTGTCCCACCCACCCTCCCTATAGTTGAGTTTTGATCCCGTTTGGTCACAGCGGCGGGAGCAGGGCGTGTTAAAGCCAGGAGTTAGCTGGAATTGGGAATGGACAGGCCAAGGCCTAGGCTGGAGTAGGCCAGATGGATTAGAGTGTTGGTAGGTTCAAGCTCTTCGGTGGCTACGAACCTAGGGGGTAGGGGTGTCTGGGTACACCCCTACAGTTAACAGATGGTTTTGGGGCCTCTCTGGTAGGCCGTGTGTTACTGGTTATATGTTAAGTGAATGTTAATTATTGTTCAAAAGATAGGGTCATTGTCAGGGGTATTGTGCGGGGGGATAGTAATATAATGTTAGCTGGACAATGACCCTAAATTGTTAATTTATTTATTTATATATTTAATAATTAATAAAGCTGTGGACGTTATAATCCAACAGATAAATTCGGTGTCAGTGTTTTATTTAAGGTAAACTAAAATAGCACCTGCCGAATAACGACGGTGCATATGTCAAGAGGTTAGTAAGTATGGTTATGGCTAGCAGGTTTGTCGTTCTGGCTTTTGATGCTGATCTGACATCTAGCAATGAGGACTAAATCATACTATGATAATGTTAGGAGGTAAACCATGCTAAGTCATGAGAAACATCGAAATACGGTTGATGATTAATGCTGCCTAGCAACTATACAGTACATCCCTTACATGGTGCATTAGACTTAAGCATACATTTAAGCATACATTTCCAAGGATACAATAGCATGGCATATAATTAGACTGCTCAGTTTTTGTCACAGATAATAGCAATGTATATAGATTGATAGGCACCAGCACCGCCATGAAGGCAGGTAGTGACGGCGAGTGGCAAAAGGCCTTACTCACAGCTCAGTCCTGGCTCCCCGTTTAGCCTATGCCAGCCAGGGGTACCGCACAGTCCCACCTCGAGCAGTCACACTGCAGGACAATGTCCCTAATTGCAGGCAGGTAGGTCGATTCTGTGGTCGCTTGTGGGGTCCCCTTTATCTCGGGCTGCGGTTGCGAGCGTGTTTGACGCCCTTTGAGTGGCTTCCGTGGTGCCGCTTTGCGTTTCGGTGAAGAGCGGTGCTTGATCCGCCGCCATGTTGGGGATTTCCCCGCTGGTGGAGGGGTACGTCGCGGTATGCAGTTGGTACTCGTTGGTGGAGAGGCAGGACAGCGCATCAGCCGTTTCAATCACCGCCAAAAATTAGTGAAGTGCCGGTTCAGCCTGGAGAGGATGTCATCTAGGCCAGCACTGGATCGTGGAGACCACGCGGCGTCCCCCATGTTAGGTAAGGTGCTGCTTTCTCCTATCGCCCATCGCGCCTCTGTTTGAGCTGGGCAATCCTCCTGGGGTGGACCGGGATCACCCCCCCGGTCCAGGGGGGGGGAGCAACAGGGCACGAGTATTTGACCTGCAGCCTTCTGGCTTCTGCGGTCCAGGGGTTCGGCCGCGTCCCCCGCCCGGCGTACACCAGGCCGCATCAGCCACGGTGGAGCAACAATTCCCCCAATGGGTCTCTGGTCGCTTCGTAGTTTAGTTGGTGAGTTAAAGGTAAGGGATTGCGCTTGGATTGCTCTATCTTGAGCAATATGAGGCTTATTCGTGCGTTTAGTCGTGAGACCATGGAGGAGCTCATCCGAGGTACGTCTGTTCTCCATGGCGGTCAGGCCCCGCCCCCCCACTTTCTATCTTAACTTTGACAAAAGTTCCTGTAAATGTTATTTAACCTCCCACCGGAGCCTTCTCCTCTGAAACATATTAACCTTATATGTGCTTCACAGACAATAACAACACATCCGCTCTGGTAAAGTAGGCTTAAGAAACACACCTGACTTACTCCTGTGAAACAATAAAGTTACTAAAGTCACTATAATAACAAAAAGTGGGGTTCTCCACTCAATTTAATTAGACAGGCGGTTATGTCTTATAATATAAGTAAAGTGTGGGATCACTTAAATACTGTGTTTCTTTTGCAGGAGTGTGGTTCACCCACTGTAATAGTGGTGTTAAGACACCTGTTATAAACTGATTATTAGGAGTGAATAAAAGGTGGGGGTCACCCACAACCAGTGGCGTACATACCGGGGTCGCAGGGGTCGCGGCTGCGACCGGGCCCGGCCCACCAGGGGGCCCGGCCGCCCTGCGACCCAGGTATGTACCCACAGGGCCAGCCTCTTCTGCTGGGGGGCCCAAGAGCCGGCCACCTCCGGGCCCCCTGAGGCTGGCCCTGCTGTCACCCGGCTGGCGGGCGCGCGAGGGAGCACTGTCCCCTGGGTGCTCCCTCTTCAGCTCCCTCGCGCACCGCACTGAAACCGGAGCCGGAAGATGACGTCATCTTCCGGCTCCGGCATCAGTACGCGGTGCGCGAGGGAGCTGAAGAGGGAGCACTCAGGGGACAGTGCTCCCTCGCGCGCCCGCCAGCCGGGTGACAGCAGGGCCAGCAACACCACTGGACCCCAGGGAATCCCCCCAGCTCTCCCACAGGTAAGGAGGCTGGGGGGATTAAATTAAAAAACAAACAAAAAAAAAACGTGTGAGTGTGTTAGTGTGAGTGAGTGTGTTAGTGAGTGTGTTAGTGAGTGTGTTAGTGTGAGTGAGTGTGTTAGTGAGTGTGTTAGTGAGTGTGTTAGTGTGAGTGAGTGTGTTAGTGTGAGTGAGTGTGTTAGTGTGAGTGAGTGTGTTAGTGTGAGTGAGTGTGTTAGTGAGTGTGTTAGTGAGTGTGTTAGTGTGAGTGATTGTGTTAGTGTGAGTGATTGTGTTAGTGTTAGTGAGTGTGTTAGTGTGAGTGAGTGTTAGTGTGAGTGTGTGTGTTAGTGTGAGTGAGTGTTAGTGAGTGTGTTAGTGTGAGTGAGTGTGTTAGTGTGAGTGAGTGTGTTAGTGTGAGTGAGTGTGTTAGTGAGTGTGTTAGTGTGAGTGATTGTGTTAGTGTGAGTGATTGTGTTAGTGTGAGTGATTGTGTTAGTGTGAGTGTGTTAGTGTGAGTGATTGTGTTACTGTTAGTGTGAGTGATTGTGTTAGTGTGAGTGTGTTAGTGTGAGTGATTGTGTTAGTGAGTGTTAGTGTTAGTGAGTGTGTTAGTGTGAGTGATTGTGTTAGTGTGAGTGTGTTAGTGTGAGTGATTGTGTTACTGTTAGTGTGAGTGATTGTGTTAGTGTGTGATTGTGTTAGTGTGAGTGTGTTAGTGTGAGTGATTGTGTTAGTGAGTGTTAGTGAGTGTGTTAGTGTGAGTGTGTTAGTGTTAGTGAGTGTGTTAGTGTTAGTGAGTGTGTTAGTTAGTGTGAGTGTTAGTGCGTTAGTGAGTGCGTTAGTGTGTGTTAGTGTTAGTGAGTGTGTTAGTGTGTGTGTGTGTTAGTGAGTGTGTGTGTCTGTCACTGAGTGTGTGTCTGTCAGTAAATGTGTGCGTCTGTTCATGAGAGAGTGTGTGTGTGTCTAAAGCACTTACCTTTCTCCAGCGCCGGGCTCCCTTGGCGCTGGGGATCTCTCCGTCCCGATCCGCCTCTCAGCTCCGAATGCACATGCGTGGCAAGAGCCACGCGCGCATTCAAACCGCCCATAGGAAAGCATTACTCAATGCTTTCCTATGGACGTTCAGCGTCTTCTCACTGTGATTTTCACAGTGAGAATCACAGAAAATCCTCTAGCGGCTGTCAATGAGACAGCCACTAGAGGCTGGATTAACCCTCAGTGAAACATAGCAGTTTCTCTGAAACTGCTATGTTTTCAGCTGCAGGGTTAAAACTAGAGAGACCTGGCACCCAGACCACTTCATTGAGCTGATTTGATCTGGGTGTCTGTAGTGGTCCTTTAAGTGTATGTGTTTATGCATGCACTGGCGTACATACCGCGGTCGCACGGTTCGCAGCCCTGCGACCAGGTGCCCGCCGCCATGTGTTGCGGCCCCAGCCCGCGCAGAGTAAGCGCGGGGGGGGGGGGGGCCCACGGATCAGTTTTCGCACCGGGGCCCCATGGGTTGTGTGTACGCCACTGCCCACAACAAACACTCAGTGAACAAAGTGACAGAGAAAAAAGGTGGGGGTCACCCACAAGGCCTTCCTTTACTTAATAATTAAATACAGGGGGGGCGGGGCCGGGCCGCCGAGCCGAGCGGCAGCCACCCTTGCTGGCTCCGGCTACTAACAGCTTCAAACAGTTTAAAATACCACAATTGGACCCGAAATCGCTCCAACCATCCGAGGAAATGACAGGTGGTCGGATGGTGAGGAGCCAGAGAGCGGGGAGCTGCGGCACAAACCCGGCGAGCACCGCTAACGGAGCGCATAAAGCCTGTGACAAGCCGCATGAGCGGGAACCGCAATACACAAGAGGCATGCAGGGGGTCGGATCCGGCCCCGCTCCCCCCCCACACGGCCAGGGGGGTGATCCCGGCCCAAGAGTCCGAGCTTCGGAGACTGGAGGAGGGGACCCATCCGGTGAGTGTTGTCCTCCCTCACGGAGCCAAAATGGTGGACGGATACCTCGCGCATGAAAAGCGATGGGGAGGGCACCCCACGCACACTATGGAAACCCAGACCAGGGCACCTCGGCCCCCCGGGACAGCGGGTCCCATGACTAGACTCCCCTGGGCGGCGAACCGACCGGCATGGAGCCGGCCCTGTTTTTCTGGTTTGGTGGTGGCCCGGGAAAATGCCCCCAAATCTGCGAGCCCTGTGGAGCTGGGGTGCGCAGACCGCCCGGTGGACCGGTGACTGGGAGGGCTGCGTGCCGGCACTAAGTATGAGACCGGAGGAGGGTGAGGCAGGACGAGGCTGGAGCTCCAAAGAGGCCTTACCGGTGCTGGGGAGGTGCAGGAGACTGAAGTCCTGGCGGACTCTACAGGGGGGGGACGCTGGACAGCTGCGGTCTCTGAGTGCCCACAGCATGGTGGACCTTACCGCGGGCACGTTCGACAGCATTGGGGGGGGAAGGAAGGGGGCCTTCTGTGACTGGGGATGCCTGGGGGACTGGAAAAGGTACCGCATGGTGCGGCAAACCCGGAGAGAGGCCCTGGGAGGTTCAGAACTCCGGACTCCATCTAGCCCCCCTCCAGCGAAGTGACTCACAATTTTTTTTTTTTTTTTTTTTATTAAGGCTGCTTTTGATTTCTGCTTGGTTTTGCTGCTTTGTTTTCGCCCCTCCTTCTTGGGGGAGCTCATATGCACTCTACCTAATTCTCCCAGTAAAAGGGAACCTTTCACAGTCAGCTGGATAAGCTCAGTGGTCCCACAGCCACTCTCCACTCTTCTCTCACCCCAAAACCAGAAAGACACCAGCAACATTGAGATCCTCTTTAAAGCTGACTATGAGACAACTGTTTAGGGTCTGAGTCTCATGGGGGATGGGAAAGTTGGACTCTCTAGCATCTGTGTTTTGCTATAAGATTATGATTGTTTTTAGTACCTTTAATTTCAAGGTTCCTAAATAACAAACGATGCATCTTTTGTTATCTTAGAATTGCCAAAGTAACCGAGAAAATGCATGCAATGTAGTTTTTGGTTTATAAAGGATAACAGGCTAATGTGCCAAGCAAACCACAGTTATGTCTGCCTTGACCTTCATTAGAGCCTGAGTGGGGGCCGCAATGTCGCCACGGGCACTGACAGGGTTAACACACAGTAAGGCACTAAGTACGGTATTACTAAATATACCCTTGAAGTGCCATTGTTGGTGCATAGGTTTGATTGTTCTTTTGGTAGTGTTATTTAAGGGCATGCGAATCAAGGCTTACTTTCATTTAATTCCTTTTCTAGTTTATTTTTGTTTACTGAGTTTTTAATGTGGCTTAGGCAGAGCAGAACTAATTAAACTAACTGGATATATAGCTAATAGTGTTGTTCAACGCTTTTCCAAGATGGTGCTTTTGTCTTTTACCTATTTAATAGCATGATCAATACATAGATAATTGCATACTCACGCCTCAACCAGAAATTACATTTGCTTCTCACAAATATACACCAAAGTGTAGGCTCAGTTGATTAACTGCGCTATACGTCAGACCATACAGCATTCAGATTAACAGTACACAGAAATACCCTAGAGCGTTTACTCACGTAAGGATATATACTAAATGTTATAGGTAAAAAGGAGGGAACAAAAAAAAACAAAAAAATGCTCTTACTTATATGTAAATTTTTCCTCTACTCGCTCCTTTAATTACATTAGCCTAAATACTAGATGCTTAAAGACCTATACTGTGTGAATACAACTTACGTCCTTTAATGTTTGCATTAATCCTATAAGGAAAATTGATTGCATAGAGCACACAACCAGCTCACGAAGCGATAACCCAATTTAATTACATAGATTAGTTGACAATATGAATCAATATGTTCTGCTATACAGGCTATGACAAATCCGCTTCTGCGTAAGCGACGAAATGTCTGCACCTTTATTTACCAATGCTTATGCCCCTGCGCGGGCAACTACTTGCTTTATTACAAATCAGTTTGATAAATGCGTTTATATTGTGAAAACAATAAAAATATTCAAAACAAAAATAAAAAAAATTATTAAATACAGTAGGTATTTCGATATAAAGCCTGTCAAGAAAAACAGATAGGCAAAATGAGTAACTAAAATAATGTGTTAGCACTTTAAGGGTGCTATGAACAACACAGAAATAAGGTACTTAACGGATCCGACGTTAGAAGAAGCGATCGCACCGATAACAATGTAAACCGTGATTTAAAATGGCCGCCGCCAGCAAAAGGGCGGGAAGAAGTGCGTCTGGTAAGGGCAGACGCGGGAGGGCGGGGAGCCGCAAAAGGGCGCGAAAAGACTGAGCCAGGAAAGCTGAAAGGTGAGCCGCGGTCTCCCTAGAATAGTGGGGAGAAACCGCGGCCACTATATAAACACGGAAAAACAAACTAACATAATAGAATTGCGGACGCAAATCTCCGACGATTTAAAGGAAAACCAACGAAATAAAAGCTGAGCAAATTATCCAGAAAACATTTTGGTCAAAGGCTGTCTAGGTGCAGCAATCTTCCCAGGTCGGATTGGACCCAACTGTTTGCAGCTGTCCTCCCAGGCAGTGGTTGGACTCCTCTGCCTGATTGTCCCTGGGCACCTACTGTGATTGGATTTCCGCTAGGCCCAAAATTTGGTAGGCCTAAAATCTCCATGTGGCATATACAAGTACAGGTATCTGTTAGTTAGTAAGATACTGTCATCAATGTACTGAGCATGTGCTGGATTTGAAAAACCACATTCCATTGTCCTAGTGCCATGCTGCCTATCCATATAAGGTAATGCTTTAAATACTGTTTGCTGATTGGTGTAAGGATACAGATGGGGGATTGATACCGGAGAAACTGACGGAAGCCAAGCACAGAGAGATGGACACAGGTTTCTTCAGGAAGGAAGAGATTCTTTATTCGGTTCACCGATCGGGACTCAGAGGGACTAATGTCACCAAAATACAGCAAGTTCTGAGCCCCGGACAATAGTGCAGGCTCCTTATATAGGCACATAACTCCTCCCATATTAAGCTCCACCCACACATTCTCTTGACCAATCAATACAAATAAGAATTAACTTCCTGCTTGACCGCATGGCCTGTCCAGCACAATGGAGGAGGGGAATACTACATCCTGTATTCTTGCACATGCTCCGTACACTACTGATCGTATCTTGCCACGTGCAACTAACTGATCGATACGTCAGCATATGCACGTACACATGCCACGTGGTAATCTCGGCCTACTAAATTTATTTTTACCGAGATTCCACCACATTCCCCCCTTTGATGCCTCTTGATATTTCACAATTACTTGAGGCATCACTTAACCTTGGTTTGCATACACCGCAAGTTACCATGAACCAGACCAGACTTATCTATGATGTGAATCTTCAACACTCATCTTCCTGCATTGGTTCTCCCTGATCTAGAGCCTTATATTTATAAATTGCCATTATCTGTGCAGCAGCCTTCCTCTCTGCTATATTTTCTATCAGGCTTTGCACCGACCTAACTACTAAGGGTATAAGACATGGCAGGAGTAGACACAACATTAAAATCAGTAGGACTCCACCTACCAATGCCTTAAGCCCTCCAAACTGCTCATACCAGCTACCAAACCAACTACTTGGATTGTACCCTTTCCATACCTGAGTAGGCACATGTGCCAGTTTAACCATATGGCTAGTAAGCTCAGCTATTGCTTGCCCTTCGTCATCTATTTGAAGACAGCAATTGCTCAGGTTAAACTTCCCACATACACCTCCCTCTACTGCCAATAGGTAATCCAAGGCTAATCTATTTTGGTATACTGCTGTCCTCATCCTGGTATTGTGCTTCGCTAGAAGATTGAGCGCTTGTGAGGTCTCATTAGTAATAATCTCAACCACCTCCTGTAATCTTATAATACGGTTGAGCATATAAATTGGGGTTCTATAACCAAAGGTACCGTCCTCTGCCCACGTGGCTGGCCCATAATAATCTATAATACGCTGGGGAGGCCATTCATCATCTTCCCAGGCGCCTATCTCTATGGGTCCCCTTTTCTTCCTATGATTCACATCATACACTTTAACACCTAAAGTCTCACCTGTTTCGGTAGGTAACAAGAAGAAGGATGGTTTGAGCATACCCAACACACATGCCCCTTCCCAGTCCTGTGGCAACTCCGAATAGGCTTTCTTACCACAGATCCAGTACAAATTTGCTGGGGCTCTCCAATTAGATGTGATGGATAGATCAAACCACACATCCTTTAAATTGGCGTATTTTGCAAACGGGTTAGATGGTAGTTGGTAACATTAAGACTACCGGCAATACTTTCAGCTAAATCAATGAACAGGTTTTTAGCATTATGGGGGATCTTATTATCTATACTAATTTCTTCATAGAAGGAATGGTATACCTGATGAGTCTGGGAGGATACCGTATCAGTCTCTATCCCTATAAACAATACTGTCCCAGGGTCTAAACCCGTCCCATATATTTGAAACCCAAATAAATTACCATATTTATCTAAGAACTTGTCGGGGTTATTTATAAGTATATGGACTGGATTGCATTCCATAGACTTACAGTATGGATTGGTAGGCAACTTAGTCACAATCATGTCCTTGTCTGCTGTCTGTCCCCAAGTTGCCCACCCCACACAAGACCAATATGGGCAAAAGTTATAATCTCTATTTGGGCATCTAGGACTCACATACTTATTTTTACTGCTGGGACAAATATATTTATCGTTAGACCCATACGTTCTCTCCCATCTAAGATCCCCACATACATTCCACGGCTTTCTACCACTTGATATCGCCTTACACGCATCAAATAGCAGAACACCCGAAGAATGTACGGATTCTAATACCGTTTTGTTAATTAGGGTCCCCTGAGGATCTCCATTCCTGAGAGTCAACCAAATTGTACGGGGTTGATACTCTGGGCTGAAGCACTTAGGTTCTCCTACTCCTAAATGGCACACACTATATTCTATATTTAAGTATCTACATCTTGATACATCTCCTTTACACTCGTATTGCGAATGCCAAATTAGGGTCTGGGAAATATGGTTACCTGTTCTCGTAGTCTTAATGCATACCTCACAGCTAGGAGTGTCGGTACCTCTACCTTCCTGAATATAAAAATACACATATAAAAACATTATCAGAAACACATCTTTCGTCGTCATCCTCAGTCTTCGTCCGTGCGATGGCACCTCAGCTTCCAGGATGTAAGGGCTGCAGGGAATGGAGTTCTGCTCGTCTTCACAGGGGTCCCTTCGAGACTTTTCCTGACTTATACACTACACGTTGGTGAGCGGACAGGCTTTATTATGGCCTTCTCACTCACTTACCAATCTCTGAAACAATAAAATTTATAATCCACAAGGTTCCTCGTCACTCCGACTGAGTCGTGCGCTTTAACCGGATCTTGCAGGGATTCTCTGGATCTACTGTAGCTTGCCAAGAATCGACCGTTGCTGGTTTAACCCTGGAGTGATGTATCCACGGAGTCACTTCAGCCACTTTTATCGCTGTAGGGGTAGACAAAAGAACAACATAAGGACCTCTCCACTTGGGCCCTAACGGTACATTATTCCACTCTTTAATCCACACTTGGTCTCCTGGGTGGTAACTATGAACTGGGGCAAAAATATTCACAGGTAATCTATCTTGTACCCATTTCTGTACCTCCTCCATAGTCTTACCCAACTCTACAACCTGCTGCCGGGTAATTCCTTCTCCCAACTGACTCAAATCCCCCCTTAAGTTACCAAGTACGGGAGGTGGTCGCCCATACATGATTTCAAAAGGAGAGAGGCCCAACCTTCTGGTAGGTGTACTACGGATTCGCAATAGAGCTATGGGCAAGAGAACGTTCCACTTAAGTTGGGTTTCCTGACACATTTTTGCCAACTGGTTCTTAATAGTTCTATTCATTCTCTCTACCTTACCAGAACTCTGGGGTCTATATGCCGTATGAAGCCTCCACTTTATACCAAGCATATGAGTCAGTTGTTGTAGGCACTGATGAACAAAAGCTGGACCATTGTCCGATCCTATAGAGCAGGGTAGTCCATATCGGGGTATTATTTCTCGTAGCAGGAATCTCACAACTTCTCCTGCTTTCTCTGTACGAGTAGGACATGCTTCTACCCAGCCTGAATAGGTGCACACAACTACCAGTAGGTAGCGATGTCCACCAGATTTAGGCATTACTGTATAGTCAATTTGTAGATCGGACATGGGGAGTCCCCCCATAAACTGGACTCCTGGTGGCTTTACTGGTCCTTGCCTTGCATTATTTTTAGCACACGTTACACATCTTCGTACAATGGCTTGAGTTAAGTTGGACAATCTTGGTATGTAGAAATGTTTTCTGAGAGATTCTTCTGTGCTGTCTCTCCCAGAATGTGTCCCGTTGTGACAGTTTTGGACAATTTCTACCGCTAGTGATGCTGGAATAACTATTCTCCCATCTTCTAACTGATACCATTTGTTCTCCAAATACTTTCCAGGTTCAGTCTTTAACCACTCCTCTTCTTGAGCTGTATAAACTGGAGTCCATTGAGACAGTGGAGTTGGTATCAGAGCAGCTATATGCTCCACATATTCCTGTCTTCCTGATTCAGCGGCACGCTTAGCTGCACTATCTGCCATCCGATTTCCTTTGATTACATCACCATCTCCTCTCAGATGCGCTCGACAATGTATGATACCGACTTCTTTCGGCTCCCACACTGCTTCCAATAGTTGTAGGATTTCAGCTGCGTACTTGATTTCTTTGCCTTCTGAATTCAATAGTCCTCTTTCTTTATACAAAGCTCCGTGGGCATGAGTGGTTAAAAACGCATACTTGGAGTCCGTGTAGATGTTCACTCTTAAACCTTCAGCCAGTTGTAACGCTTGTGTCAGTGCTATCAATTCTGCTTTCTGTGCTGATGTTCCTTTTGCCAGTGGCCGAGCTTCTATCACCTTGTCTATCGTTGTTACTGCATATCCTGCATAGCGGATCCCTTCTTTCACATAACTACTGCCGTCGGTGTAATATTGAACGTCGGGGTTCTGGATGGGAAAATCACGAAGATCTGGTCTACTTGAGAATACTTCATCCATCACTTCCAAACAATCATGTTGACTTTCAGTAGGTTGTGGCAAAAGGGTAGCTGGATTTAAGGTATTAACAGTCTCTAAATGCACTCTTGGGTTTTCACACAACATTGCTTGATACTTGGTCATACGGCTGTTACTAAACCAATGATTTACTTTGTAATCCAACAACGTCTGTACTGCATGTGGAACTCGTACATAAAGTTCTTGACCCAGAGTGAGTTTATCGGCTTCAGCTACTAGCAGGGCGGCTGCAGCTATGGCTCTTAGACAAGGTGGAAGTCCGCTGGCCACTGCATCCAGTTGCTTAGACATATAGGCAACATGTCTTTGCCATGATCCCAAGTACTGTGTCAATGCTCCCACAGCCATTCTTCTTTGCTCGTGTACATACAGGTAGAATGGTCGTGTATGATCAGGTAGACCTAATGCTGGGGCACTCATCAAAGCCTTCTTCACATCTCCAAATGCCGTTTGCTGTTCTTGAGTCCATAGGAAGGGGTCGTGCTCTGTACCTTTGATAGCTGCATACAGAGGTTTTGCCAGTATCGCGTAACTGGGAATCCATATCCTACAGAAGCCTGCTGCCCCCAAGAACTCTCGCACTTGTCTTCTATTCTTGGGTATTGGTATTTGGCACACAGCTTCTTTTCTCTCTGGCCCCATAATTCTTTGACCTTCAGAGATATGGAATCCCAGATATTTGACAGTTGGCAAACACAACTGAGCCTTCTTTCTAGACACCTTGTATCCTGCCTTCCAGAGAATGTGGAGTAGATCGTGTGTTGCTTGCTGACATATTTCCTTTGTAACTGCTGCTATCAACAAGTCGTCTACATATTGTAATAGTACACACTCTCCTGGGATGGACTCGAAATCCAGTAGATCTTGACTTAGGGCTGAACCAAACAGGGTAGGTGAATTTTTAAACCCTTGAGGCAGTCTTGTCCAAGTCATTTGGCGTTTCGAGCCCGTTACAGCATTTTCCCATTGGAAAGCGAAGATACATTGGCTTTCTGCGGCAATTCGGAGGCAAAAGAAGGCATCTTTGAGGTCTAAGACTGTAAAATATGTAGCCCCGCCCGGAATTAAAGCAAGCAGGTTATACGGATTGGGCACAACTGGATGTATACTAACAACCGCATCATTGACTGCTCTCAAGTCCTGTACAGGGCGATACTCATCTGTACCGGGCTTTTGAACAGGCAGTAATGGGGTGTTCCAGGGGGAAGTACAGAATTTTAGGATACCATACCGTATGAACTTATCCAGATAAGATTGAATGTTCTTCTTAGCCTTCTGTGGGATGTGATATTGTCGTAGGCTCACTGGATAAACCCCAAGTTTTAGTTCGATCTTAATAGGTGGAATATTGCGGGCCAGTCCTGGTGGGTTGTTCTCTGCCCAAACTCCTGGTATGTTGAATAAGGATTCATCACTCCTAGGGTTTTGGCTAGTCAACGCTGTATAAAGTCGCCACTCTTCTTCCTTTGGTACGGATAATGTCATAATACCTGAAGGTCCATTAAACTTTAAGGATGTTGTTCCGTTTGGTAGGAACGTAATCTGCGCTTGTAATTTGGAAAGCAAATCATGTCCCAACAATTGGACTGGACATTCAGGCATGTAAAGGAATTGATGTTTTACTACGTGGCCTCCCAATGTACAGAGTCGACTTTTAAGAACCGGTTTTGCAGCACTTCTTCCAGTTGCTCCTATTACGGTAATAGTTCTTCCAGATGGAGGAGCAACTAGGTTAGTCACCACCGAATGTTCAGCACCAGTGTCGATCATGAATGCACTCCTTTTTCCCCCTATTGATACATCGACCATAGGCTCCGCTCGACCAAGGGGGATGGAGCCCGGTCGGTATCAATAGTCCTCCATGACCCTGTCAGCCAATCCTACAAAGTCCCTACCTTCTCTATCGCGGGACCTCTGCGCTGCAGGATAGTACCTGTCTTCTCTTACACTTCCTCTGTTTCCATTACTTCCTCTATTACCATGGCTCCCTTCGGGGCCTCCTCTACCTCTCGCTCTGCCTCTAAAGTTTCCATAACCTGCCCTGGGTTGGTCTCTCTCGTACTGCTCTCTTTGCGGACACTCGCTTCTCCAATGCCCTTCTTCCCTGCAATACGCGCACTGATTCCTACTCAGGGGCTCCCTATTCCACCTACTATCGCCTCTATCTGGGCCCCGTCTATCTACGCCTGCGATCGCTACCGCTAGCATATCAGCTTCATATCAGGTTCCGGAAGGGGAGGTTTAGTACGACGGGGGGTGGATTCTGCACTGGAGGAGGAAGCGGAAGCGGATGGGGGCGATGGGGGAAGGGGTGTAGAACTTCCTGTACTCGTATCACTTCCTTCTAGAGGGAAGTAAGGGGGCGGCAAAGGGATCTCGGACTCAGGGGGCTTGTCCAAAATGGGCCTAACCATAGTCCTAGTGGACAAACAAGTCCTGGCCACCATGAGGCGACATTGCTCCTCGTGGCATATCCGAATCCATCTTGGCGAGTCGTTTACGGCCTGTCTCCAACAATCAATATATGGAAACTGTCCGTAAAGTTCAGACCTACCTGATACAGCCACGTGTACACGCTGTACCAGATTTGGATCCAAACTGCCACGTGGCGGCTATGCCGCAACCAAAGTAGGCCACTCCCTAGTGCACAAAGTGACCAAACGTACAGGAGACATTTTAACCCCAAAATCACATGTTGTAAATCCCTTTTTAAAATTCTTTACCATACAACCTAAGGGATCCAAAATCGTCGACTCCGACGCGCCCATACTTATCAATGGAGCGTCGTTGACAACGAATACTATGCACACGTTCTATTCAACAGTCACACCCGTTTCTTCCGGCAACAGCACCACGTGGTACAGTTACCAAGTGAAACGTACACAATAACACAATAAACACTCAGGGAATTCCCGTACACACACAGCTGTTACACCAGTCACTAAATAATCAATATTATGCCCTTTGGCGAAACTATACAGTCTCCCACGCTATAATTCTCTATATATGAATTACCCGTCTATAACACATCCCAGTAACATCGTCTTTTACAAACAGCGGTTACAGTACGGTTAGCATAGGTCAAAGCACAATTTAAGGTCACAATACAATTATTAGTGGTTATGGTGTTAAACATGCAATAAACGACAATGATTAGTACTTATATACAGTGTCAGTAAATATACAGGGTTATGGTACTGTGCACTATAATACAGCAACACACTATTAACACTCTCGCTAGACGGCTGAGCTCGCGCTATCTAACAAGATATACACTTTACTAACAATCTTTAACATATATACAATCCCAACTAAACTATTGGCCAGTACCTTGATGGATTACCTAAAACTATCTACATCCGTTTTGGTTAGCCACACTGCCCAAGCACCACATATAACGAACTAGAGGGCGGAATTAACAACAGAACCCTTTTAGTCTTTCTACTCTATCAATAGTCTAGTGGGTTCCAAATTTACATGCCTTCCCACTTAGCCAAGATAGGTTGAGATCTAGCAAACGATAATGTACATCAGAGTCTGCTTAGTCTCCCGGTCCCTCCGACCTAGCGAACAAATTGTACACCCTAGAACGCTAGTCTAGACAAGACACCGGTGTCCGGCTAGGGCTATTTACACCAGAACCACGCCTGACTCCAAACCAAATCAAACGGTCTTACTAAAGAGCGTTCGATTGAGCGGTGCGCCTTCGCTCCTTCCCTCCGACAGAGGGGGCAGATTCCATACACAGATTTAAACCCCTTATGGGCCTACCGCACAATCGGTATACCCCTAGTGGGTCCGCCGTCTAAAACAGCGGTCGTCTTACCTCCTCGTTCCTGAACCTGAGTTCACACTCATCGACGGGGACACCCCAGCACTTCTTACGTAGAGGCCGATGATCTCCTGGACAACAGACCAGTGGCGCCAAGACGAAGGGAGGTCCACGCAGAAGTTCAGGGGTGCAGCCGTAGAGAACGTGGGCAAAGATAGACCGTCTCACGCCTCTGCTTCTCAGCTACCGTTGAACGATGAGCTTCCCGGCCAATGCACCAAATGATACCGGAGAAACTGACGGAAGCCAAGCACAGAGAGATGGACACAGGTTTCTTCAGGAAGGAAGAGATTCTTTATTCGGTTCACCGATCGGGACTCAGAGGGACTAATGTCACCAAAATACAGCAAGTTCTGAGCCCCGGACAATAGTGCAGGCTCCTTATATAGGCACATAACTCCTCCCATATTAAGCTCCACCCGCACATTCTCTTGACCAATCAATACAAATAAGAATTAACTTCCTGCTTGACCGCATGGCCTGTCCAGCACAATGGAGGAGGGGAATACTACATCCTGTATTCTTGCACATGCTCCGTACACTACTGATCGTATCTTGCCACGTGCAACTAACTGATCGATACGTCAGCATATGCACGTACACATGCCACGTGGTAATCTCGGCCTACTAAATTTATTTTTACAGAGATTCCACCACAGGATGAATCGCTATTAAAAGCCTGTGCTCCATCTGCTCAGGGCTCAGGCATTTTGAATATGAGTTCAGCTGAGACCCGATCGGTGAGAATAAAGACCTTTGCTTCCTGAACTGACCTGCATCCGGACTCTCTGTGCATGGTTTCTTCAGAGTTCCCCTATAACACTACTTGTATTTCTAGCCTAATGACTTACTTCACCTATTAGCCCTGAAATATAACGTAAAACAAGCAATCATAATGAACACGTCAAATATATAATACAATTATCACTTTGTAATATAAGAAAAAGTCAAATACATATAACTGTTTATTTGGTTTGGTTTGCGAAAGAGTCTGTGAACTTGTGTCCTGCAAACTTAAAAGGTTACTCCAACCACCATAACCACTTCTGCTTTTAGAAATAGCCATGGTGGTAGACATCTCTATGTGCAGAGAAACAGCACATGCTCGCAGATAGCACATAATCAGAGGCTTCAAATAAGATGTAATTTCTCCAAAAACAAACTGAAAATTTGTTCTACAAAAATTTTTAGGATGACACGGGGGGAGGGTTTGCAAAGACTGCAGAGAGCACTGCAGTTTTTGAAAGCTTTTTTTTTCTTTTTAGATATGTCTGCAATGACAAATGCATAACTAAATGCATGCATGTTTTCAATACTGATTTTTTTTTTTTAAACAATTGTTTTTGGTGTGGAGTGTTCCTTTAAAGAAGTATCCAATGGCATAATCCAACTTCAAAAAGCATTGTTATTTAAACCATGTTTAGACTTCATGCACAAAGCATCATAAATACAGAAAATTGAAAACCAATCTGCAAAATGTGCTAATCTAAACAAATTCTGTACTGTAGCTATGAACACATCGTGGCTACATCAGACTGCATTTTGCAGTTCAGTTTTTTACTACAAGTTGATGTTTAGTGAATAAACCTCTCTAGGCAGCCCTGACCTTCTGTTGCCTAATTTGTACTTTCACTTTCTATCCTAACTTTGACAAAAGTTCCTGTAAATGTTATTTAACCTCCCACCGGAGCCTTCTCCTCTGAAACATATTAACCTTATATGTGCTTCACAGACAATAACAACACATCCTCTCTGGTAAAGTAGGCTTAAGAAACACACCTGACTTACTCCTGTGAAACAATAAAGTTATTATGTCGTTATCTTATAGCTGCTTAGCCTCTGATAACAAATATTGATCAAATCAGGATTTAAAAACCTTACTGTTAAAAAACAAACAACAAACTAAGCTTTACTACTTTCATTATTTATTCCCTTCAAGGAGATTATGATGTGCCATTAAGTCCTATAAATCATTTGCTTTAATTCCGTGAGGACGTATTGACTTACCATAATGTTTTGGTTAAATCGCTGCTCATATCGGGAAGTCCCACGTATGAAATTGATACCTGGGGCTCCCCTCTTTCAGTTGGGACAATATTTAGTGGTCCCAGACTGACAGATGACCTGTATGCAACGCTCAAAGTGAGCGTTTACATTTACTTTCGCCAAAGTGAGTGCTGCATTAAGCCCTTTAAATCACCATTGTTTAGTGGTTGATTTCAGCTGCAGTGATTATCTAGCTCGGTGGCTCCCAACCCAGTCGTCAAGTACCCCCTGACAGTCAATGATTTAGGGATTACCCAGTTGTGTCTAAGGTGTTTTTAGAAAGAAAGAAAAATAAATCCTGGACTGGTAGGGTGTACTTGAGGACTGGGTTGGGAACCTCTGATCTAGCTAGTCTGTAGGAGACCTCCGTGATCTGATCTGATCTGACCCTGTATCACTACACGCCCAATGCTGAATGTGATTGCTGCTGGGATTTGCTAGCTGCCCAGCACTGAACATTGTAATCGGCATGTAAATCAAGAGTTTCAGAAATACAGGGACATCTCTACTCTACTTTTCTAACTAGGAATTCCATTGGCTGACATCAGTATTGACATTAGCCGAGGGTTTCCTTAGGGTTACAGGTAAGATTAAGAGATAAGGTTAAAATTACTGTAGGGTTAGTGTAGTTTTTGTGTTAGAGTAAGGTAAGGGTTAGTGCTGTTTTAGGATTAAGGATAGTGTAGGGTTAAGGTTAGGGTAGGTACACAGTTAGAGTTCGTGTAAGCATGGGGGTCGGGTTGGTATAGAATGGACGGTGGTATAGAGTTAACTTCCAAAAATTAATTTCCCCCCAAACCCCTTTACGTGTCTCATCAACCCATATAGCCACTTCATGTGTCTCATTCCCCAATACCATTTACGTCTCTCATTTCCCCCAGCCCTTCCACATGTCTCATTCCTCCCAGCCCCTCCATGTGTCTCATTCACCCCCTAGCCCCTTCACATGCTTTATTCCACCCCTCAGGCCCTCCACATGTCTTATTTCCCCCCCAGCCCCTCCATGTGTCTCATTTTCCCCCAGTCCCTCCATGTGTCTACTTACCCCCAGCCCCTTCATGTGTCTCATTCACCCCGCCCCTCCATGTGTCTTCTATCAAAGCCACCCTTTCACAGAAAAAAACAACAACAGAGTGTTGTCTGACGTCACTCCGTTCAATTGACTGATGTGCAGTAAATTAATCCAGTACATCATCATCAGAGGGGCTGTTCCAACCATTGGGAAAACCATCTGTGGTCTTCCCTAAAATAGAGTGGAAAAACCGGAGGATTCCCGCCCACGAAGGCAGGCTATGGGCAGCGTTCAAACCATTGGCAAGTAGGTGAGCATCCTGAAAAATCTATTAAAATCTCTGTTACAAGACAGAGAAAAAAAAAATCTAAGTATACATCTCATTTATATAATGTAACTAAAGTTTAAAAATAGACAACAGGTTGGGGCGGGGCCGGGCCGCCGAGCTGAGCGGTCGCAGGACAGCTCAGCTCCTGCAAACTGGGTCATACATAGCCTGTAAAATAATCTTTTGGGACGAAACATCGGCAACTTACCGCGACCCTCAACGGAACCGGGCTGCCTGAGCTGAGGAGAGGCTTGCTATTGAAGTTTTAGTCCCTCGGAGGATGGGGCCCGTTGCAACAGACGGGACCTATGTTGGCGGTGAGTGCAGCGGACGGCCGCCGCAGCGCTATCCCGCCCGAAGGAGCCCGACAAACATGAAAAGCCCGCGGACCCGGCCCCGTACCCCCCCCCCCACCGGACCGGGGGGGTGATCCCGGTCCAAGCTGAGTCAAGCAAGGCCTCACAGCTCTCTAAGAAACCGCCGACATGCGACCTGAGACCCACTCACAAGATGGCGGGGACCACGCGCGCAGTACAGGCCTACTAGCAGACATCACTAACTCCGGCACACAGGGTAACACCAAGCAGAGGCCCTCATACCCGGTGATACCCCTGGCATCTGACGCACTCCAAGCACCACACCAGTGGATACCGATGCCGAGAGACCCGCTCACTCTTCTTCTGAGCTGGGCGCTCACAGGGAGGGAATCCCCCCCCCACAGCCTGCCATACACCCAGGGAGAAGCTTGGGATCCAGCGGAACCCTGGGCCCACGGACCTGATGATGGGCCCAATGGCATTAGGCGCGAGCACCTACACAGGCCTCAGGCCGAAGATAAGCGGCCCTCGGACGCAGAGGAGCCACCACTGGGAACATGATGCCGGAACACCCGCCCACAGCGACAGCCAGAGGAACCGGGGCACAACAATAATCCCAGACTCCAGCGACACATGAAACTGTGGCAAGAAACCGCAGGCCAGCATACCAGCCTAGACCTAGGGAGGCACGCTCACCATCACCTGCAATGCGGCGAGCTACAGAGGCCCAGCAACGGACACGCACCGCACACACACCTGCGAGCTGGCACCGAAATCCTGCAAGTCGGGAACCGGTATGGGCCGCAGGGGACTGGATTGTGGACATATAATACCTTCTTTCACTGCCAGGACTCTTGCCAGTTCACGCACTGGTTAGACATAATTTGCCATCCCTCATTGGTAATGGAAGAGACAATATAAAGAAGCCTGCTATCACTTACATCTCCCTATTTACTGAATGGTATACTATTGTCTATGTTGCTGTATTGCTGTTGCTAGCTAGACTAACGTGGTCACATTTATTTGCATGTCTCTAAATTGAATGTAACCCCAGCGTTTTCGTTTTCATTTTACCCTGCCTTCCGCTACCAAGCATGTACAGCTCAGACCTAGCGGCAGTACAGAGAGCATATTAGCTGCAGATCGCATCCTGTCATACAGGCTAAATGAACAAGCATGATTAGATAGGTCATAGTTGGGCTAGCATAGTTAACGTAATCAGCCCAGTAACATATTGCTAAGTCTTTAGGTGGGACAATTAGTAGCATTGTCATTTTATCACGATAATATTATATATGTCCAACCCTGAGAGCCAAGACTGACCAGAAGCCGCGAACATGGGCGCGTTCAAACAGATGGTTACTGATTGTACAAATATGCCTACTATACTAGCACTGTTATCCATCCAGTATCCTCCTTGTATTAACATGACTCACTACTGTTATCACTCCTGTATTCCTATGTTACTCATATGACGCTTTAAAACAAAAAAATGGCAATCTTTCTTTGGAGCGCACTACGTGTCTTCCTGTTGTAATTACCTTATGTTACCCCACAATGCCTCCTCTTTCTATTCTGTACCCCATAAAGCATGTGCCATAATAAAAGAAAGATTTACAAAAAAAAAATAGACAACAGGTTCACCTTAACATGGAAGTGCCCAGGGGAATAGAATCAACCAACAGATTAGCTATTTTGCTTATTGTAACCTTTTAAAAAATAAACATTGCTATTAAAAAAGTTAGTTCAAACCCAATGTATTTAATGTGTTTTGTTTATGACTGTAGGTATTGTATTCAAGTCAGGTTCCCTTGCTATTGTGATTAATAATTTACTTGAGTGAGCTGTTAATTTTTCACATTTCCCGTAAGAAGAAAGTAATTTTAATCTTTTAAGAGATTACCATCCAGAATTGTTAAGATTATGACATGTTATTGACAATTCATAAAACCCTCTAACTTCACCTTGAATCTATGATTAATCCACCTTGCGGCATATTCACTAAACCAGCACTTCACAATTGGTGTTCCACAGAACCCTAGGGTTCCGCGAGAACAAAATTGGGGTGATTTGCCCATCGGGTGACATTGCTGCAAAGGGACCCGTTCAGCACCGCGGCCGATTAATTGCGCATCCGGGTCCCCATAGTATGGGATGCTGGGAGGAAGGAAGGACGGACGGTAATTTCCTCCCATCTTCATATAGAAAACGCTGCGCTAAAGGGAGAGAGGCGGCAGCCGACACTGAGCAGCTCCCCCCACACACACCAGCCTCAGCCAGCAAGTCACCCTCCTGCAGACAACAGGTATGCTAACAGGAGGGTAACTGCAAATATAAAAATGGCGTGTGTGTGTATATCTGTGTGAAATCTTTCCACAACGTTGATACACTATGTCAAAGGGTTCCTTGGGAAAATTTAATTGGGAACCCCTGCACTAAACATTGAACTGTGCTAAACCGATAGCAAAATTGTAAAATGTAGGAGAAATACCGTATATACTCGAGTATAAGCCGAGTTTTTTAGCACATTTTTTGTGCTAAAAAAACCCAACTCGGCTTATACTCGAGTCAATAGTCTGTATTATGGCAATTTGCATTGCCATAATACAGACTGGGGCTGTGGGGGCTGTCAGAGCGGTACTTACCTTTCCTGCAGCTCCTGTCAGCTCTCTCCTCCTCCGCGCCGTCCGTTCAGCACCTCGGTCAGCTCCCAGTGCTTACACTGGGAGCTGACAGAGGGAGCTGCACGGACGGCGCCGAGGAGGAGAGAGCTGACAGGAGCTGCAGGACAGGTAAGTACCGCTCTGACAGCCCCCCTCTTCCCCCCCACTGAAGAGCCAATGCCACTGGACCATCAGGGAAGGAGAGCCCCCCTCCCTGCCATGTATCAAGCAGGGAGGGGGGACGAAAAAAAAATAATGAATAATAATAAAAAAATAATAATAATTAAATAATAAATAATAATAATAAAATAAATACAAATAATAATTAATAATAATAAAAAAAAATTAAAATAATAAAAATTGTAATAATACAAAAAAAAACACCCACCCCCCACCAAGGCTCTGCAACTCACACACTCACACACTCACACACGCTGCACTCATACACTCACGCTGCACTCATACACTCACACTGCATTCATACACACACACTGCATTCATACACACACACTGCATTCATACACACACACTGCATTCATACACACACACACACTGTAAATAAATATTCAATTAATATATTTTTTTTAGGATCTAATTTTATTTAGAAATTTACCAGTAGCTGCTGCATTTCTCACCCTAGTCTTATACTCGAGTCAATAAGTTTTCCCAGTTTTTTTGGGTAAAATTAGGGGCCTCGGCTTATATTCGGGTCGGCTTATACTCGAGTATATACGGTAACCTACCTTAGCTACAGTCACAGTGAGAGAGCAAAAGCATGGGAGAACATTGAAAAGATATGTGCAGTAGCAAAGGAAAAAGAAAAAAGAGCATTAAAAGAGTTATTTACTAAAGTGAGAATTGTTGGATATTCTAAGTCAATTTCAAATTTAAGGTCAATTTAGACAAACTGGAAGCATAGCTGACTGGGAGAATTGTATTCAGTTTTGCTACTTTGACTTAAAGGGACACTCAGACACCAATACAACCTTAATGCATTTGATAGATGTTGACCTCCTTAATATGATGTATTTTTTGCATGATCAAATCTTTATAGATTTTGTACACGCAAAAAAAAAAATGCTTCCTTAGTCACGCCCCTTCATACCAGAAAGGCACCTCAGGGATCTGTACTTGGACCCATTCTCTTTAATGTTTTTATTAGTGATATTGCAGGAGGTCTTGATGGTAAGGTATGTCTTTTTGCTGATCATACTAAAATTTGCAACATTATTGATGTTCCAGGAGGGATAGGCAAATGGCAAATGATTAAGGTAAATTAGAAAAATAGTCAGAGTTGTGGCAACTGACATTTAATGTGGATAAGTGCAAGATAATGCAACTCAGACATAAAAACCCAAGGGCAGAGTACAAAATATTTGATAAAGTCCTAACCTTAAAGGGACACTATAGTCACCTGAACAACTACAGCTTAATGTAGTTGTTCAGGTATTATCTATAGCTCCCTGCAGGCAATCTAATGTAAACACTGTATTTTCAGAGAAAATACAGTGTTAATATTGATTGATAGGAATACCTCCAGTGGCCGTCACTCAAACGGCCACCAGAGGGACTTCCTATCATGCAGGGCCCTAAAAAGGCCCTGTACACGTCAGACGTTTGAAAATACGTCTGACGTGTGCAGGAGAGAGAAGGCACTGTGTGCGCGCCTTCTCTCTCCAGCCTGTCAGAGAGGAGAGGGGGCGGGCAAAGACCGCGAGCTGAGCTGTCAGTCAGCTCAGCTCGCGGGCGCTCACACCGCGCGCATGCGCGGTAGTGCGCTGAGGACTTCAGAGGGCGGCACCCTCTGAAGTCCCTCTGAAGTCTGAAGTCTGTGCGCATGTGCGGCGAAGCCGCGCATGCGCACAAGGGAGCAATGACGCTTCCAAATGGAAATGTCTGATTGCTCCCTGCTCGCGCCCGCCTATTTTGTCATTTTGACGAAATAGGGGGCGCGGCTTCACGAGGCTCCCGGCGCTGGAACCAGGTGAGTAAACATGGGCTGCCTGGCGAGTCCCTTTAACATGTGAGGAGAGGGATTTAGGGGTGATTATTTCTGATGACTTAAAGGTAGGCAGACAATGTAATAGAGCAGCAGGAAATGCTAGCAGAATGCTTGGTTGTGTAGGGAGAGGTATTAGCAGTAGAGAGAGAGAAGTGCTCATGTCATTGTACAGAACACTGGTGAGACCTCACTTGGAGCATTGTACGCAGTACTAGAGACCGTATCTCCAGAAGGATATTGATACTTTAGAGAGAGTTCAGAGAAGGGCTACTAAACTGATTCATGGATTGCAGGATAAAACTTACCAGGAAAGGTTAAAGGAAAACTCCAGTGCCAGGAAAACAATCCGTTTTCCTCGCACTGCAGGTCTCCTCTCCCTCCCACCCCCCATCCCCGGTTGCTGAAGGGGTGAAAACCCCTTCAGTGACTTACCTGAGACCCCTGCCGACGTCCCTCTGCAGTGGTTTCTTCTGGCAGCCGCTCCTCCAAGTCTTTACGTCAGCCGGCGAGACTGATCCCGCCCACCGGCCAGGGAGACCTAATGAGCTCCCCATAGGAAAGCATTGAAAATGCTTTTCAATGCTTTCCTATGGGGAATTGAGCGAAGCTGGAGGTCCTCACACAGCGTGAGGACCTCCAGCGACGCTCTGGCACAGGTTTTCTGTGCTATAGAGCAGGAAGTGCCCTCTAGTGGCTGTCTAGTAGACATCCACTAGAGGTGGAGTTAACCCTGCAAGGTAATTCTTGCAGTTTATAAAAAACTGCAATAATTACACTTGCTGGGTTAAGGGTAGTGGGATTTGGCACCCAGACCACTCCAATGGGTAGAAGTGGTCTGGGTGCCTGGAGTGTCCCTTTAAAATGTCTAGCTTGGAGGAAAGATGAGACAGGGTCACTCTATCCCTGGGATAAAGCATGAGAGCTAGGTCTGAGAGCTGCAAGTGTTTTTTTGGGTTGTTTTTTTTTAGACAAGAGCTATATATACACTGTAACAGAACCTTACCTTTTGCCTGGGAATACTTATTGCTAAACCAGCCCTTTAACAACTAACCAGGTACATGTACAATAACAGAGACTATAGACACAATGGAATATGCTTACCTGGTTCATGTTGATTACTTTAATCACAGTTCGGGACTTTTACCAACATTCGTCTATTTATGCAACCCATACGGTAGAGACTCAGCATGTATAAAAACGAATACAAACTACCGAACACCGGACCACCCTGCTATTTAATTATGGGGTATTTTACCTCCCAGATCGGCACTTACCATCCGTATGAAACACACAAACGCTTTGTTTCAGTTCCTAGGTGGCCAGCATTTCGGGACTTTTACACGTGTTCGCGGCCATCTTAGTTCACGAACAGCGGTGATTTGCCGTCGAGTGTCTGGAACTAAAATCGGACACTCGAGTAGGCGAACACCGCTGAGACCTCCATAACACCGTAAATTCGTGCTGAAACTACCGACCGTTCTGCCATTCGGTAGATAGACTATACCACATACAGGGATTCTAGCGACCATCAGGAAATTCACGGATGGCAAGATTTTTGTGCCTTTTCACCACACGAACGAGGACCAACCGCAAGGCCAAAAGTTATGGAACTATTTTCGGCTAGTGTGCCTGTGCGGTCGGTCAAAACTTTAAAGTCCCATAGCTCCCGAACCCCTTAACCGAATGGGATGATTTTTAAATATGTTGTTCCCCCAGATTAGGGCTATCTGGGGATACTGGATTTATGGATGTACCCCAAGTATTTGGGGTACATCCAAAACTCGGGTAAAAATGTGTGTGTGTTAATTATGTTAACTGTTTATCTGAGGGGAGGAGATGTGTGGGATGTACCATGTTTGTTATTGGTTACTGTCCTAATTATGTAGGTGTCTCCCTTTCATGGGCAGAATCGCATAAAAGGAGAATCCTTGTCATTAAAATTTAGTTCTTCTTGACCCTTCAAAACGTAGCCTCGTCTCGTTCTTGGAAGGGGATTTACTGCATAATTACCTTGCTTTTTAACAGCTATACCTGACTCTCCTCTTGGATCTTGTGGATGGGATTAAGCAACTTCATTACTATACAGCAGCTTACCGGGGAAAAGGACGTCTCCAACGGCTGATACCCTCTCACTACCTGGGTAGCCATAACATACACTACAGCAGGTGGATGTGGATACCTGCCTGGAAGCAAAGCTGCAGCCGAATAGGCACATTATACTGTCAGGAATACAACCATGCATTCCTTACAGTCTTACACTATAGTGCTGGTGTGGCTGTTTAGGTGACCGGCCCCGCTCTGGTCGCCCTAAAAAGGTGAATTTGCTCACCTTTTCTACCATGCCACGCTGGGCTTGCCTCCATGGCTGAGATGATCAATTTCAATGATTGATGCCAATCCAATGCTTTCGTATAGGAAATTATTTTTTTTGCAAAAAACAACGATTTGAGCATACAATAAATAAATAAATAATAGCAATTTTATTGGATCATCGCGTACAGAGCGAGTTCAATTATCTAAAATTTTTCAGATTATGTTTTTATGTATTTATTATGAGATTTAGATCATTAATTATATTGCATATATGCACTTTATTGTTTTATGAATAGCTATGTACAGTTTGTGTCATTTCTTTTGTCTGCGAATGTGAAATTTGTATACATTTTTTACTACTCTCTTTAGAATATTATTTAGCTTGAGTTCTATAATCGGCACCTTGTATGGTGTACTTTATTACATGTGGCACTTTATTGTTTATGTCTTATTAGCATTTTATTAGATGCAACAACTTTTCTAATAATTGATACGCTGTGATGTGTTTTATCTCAGCTTTGTTTCTTTATTTTATTTTATTTTTTAGGTGAAGGGATATTACTCTCTGAAGAGATACTATTCATCTCTCTCTGATATGTTGTGACTAACTGATATTCTCATGTTTGTAATTACAACACTTTAATTCCCTGCTTTTTTTAATTGCATTTCATCCATATCACCTGTAGCCATGTGGTTTAAGACTTATTTATGATATTTTGTATTATTAGTGTAACGGACCGTTTCAGCAGACAAGGGGTTAAAATCTGTTTAGGCGATATTCCCCTTTCAGATATAAAGGCAGCTACTGTAGAACACCAAACTCCCGAATTGAATACAAGTGAATGCACCAAACTCCCGAACTGCATACAAGGGAATAAGGTAGCACTCCAAACTCCCGAACCGGAACCTCACGAATAGCTGCTAGCAGACGAACAGGAAAAGCTCCCAAGCGGCTTACACTCCTGGCAATCAGTCTCTATCAGCATATAGTAAATCCCCCCAAAGACGAGACAGAGCTCCGTGTTGAGGGTCAAGCAGTGGTCTGTTTATTCAGGGCTACCCACCCAGTATTTATGCAGGTCTCCCACCTGGTGGACACTCCCCCTAGGGGACCAGATGGAAGACTGTAACACAGACAGACATGTATCACATTTCAGACACACAGAAGTACAACATCCCCTTAATACATCCTAATTTCCCTCCCTCTATCCTGGAGATAATTGAGAAGTAATTCAATTATCTCCCAGGACAGAGGCAAACTCCATTATACACGCGGGGACCCAAATACAGTAAAATACATTAAAACATATAATATTACATTTTATACATAAAACACAGACATGTCACATATCCCCAGATAGCTGGGATCTGAGCGCACAAAACTACTGAATAGCGCTCAGATCCTATTCACACGGTTCAATTGCCATGGAGCCAGAGTCTTTAATTACACGAATTGGCTCCATGGCATAGCTATCTGGGTTAACACATTCACATATACAAACTACCGAATTAACCGGTGTTCAGCTAAATTGCACAAATAGGAACCAGGGGGCTGGAGGCTCAGCGGTGCCTGCACGTAAAAGTGTCCGCTTTTAGTACACTGATTCCGGGCTGAGCACCGCTGGCCGTCCGGGGAGCTCTATAACACCGCTACCTAGCGGACGCTAAGTGTAATCGCGGCCACCCAGTAACAGTCAATTAAGCAGCGGAGGAGTTTAGGCAATGAAGTGCGGTTACTATGGTGACGCAATTCCTTTTGGGATTCATGGTTTCTCATTGTGGCGCATGATCCCTTTTGTCGTTTCGTGCCCTTTGCGATGTTGCTCTGTAGTTGCATCACTTCAAACATGTGCG
Source organism: Pelobates fuscus (assembly GCF_036172605.1). NCBI lineage: Eukaryota > Metazoa > Chordata > Amphibia > Anura > Pelobatidae > Pelobates > Pelobates fuscus. The sequence continues at coordinate 90,741,797 of NC_086328.1, read as the reverse complement.
TTTGGTTTTAGGCCGATCCACCTTGTGGCACAGCCTCGCGTATGTGAGCTTTGTTTGGGGCAAGGAACATGTGTTCTATCAAATTGGCGCCTCTTGCGTTCCACCTTTGGTAGATGCGCTGCTTTGTGTGTTTTTGTGGTACCAAGCTTGATTGCCTGCTCCTGATCTCAGCCGTGATTGGAAAGATTGGGTAAGTGATTATTGACACCACTTTTATTATGCACTGTATATAGATATATTTTTCTAGGTGGTGTTAGTTTGACAAAGACATTTGTTAAGGTTGAAACATTGTTCTGTACATGGTGGTCCTATAAAACCGCTTTATATTTGAACACAGTAAGTGCCTGGAGCCTCTGTTTGGATATACTATATGCAAGGAATTTGCTGACCCTGATTTAGTTAAGCACGCTATGGTTCCTGGGATGAATGCGTTCCTTTCTCCTTTTTGTGGAAGTAAGCTTCAGAGGTTGCAGACAGGAAATCAAGTGATTATTCAGTAAAGAATCCTGATGCCTTTGAATTCTACAGCACACTATGTACATGTTGCCCATCAACATGTATATATGAAATGTGTCCGAACAATATTGGCAATAGACAAAAAACATAAAGAATCATACACACTCAAGTACTAAACAAGAAACATAAGAAGTACTGCTTAAGAAAGATTTTATTAATCCCACACAAAGCTATTGCCTTGCTAACATTGACAGACTTCCAAGGGGAAATCCTGTCACTTACACAGTAAACAGAAATTAACAAAATAATAAGGTGAACAAACCTTTAGAAAAATCTCCTAGAATAGTCACTTGTAGAATGGTGGGGGGAAAAAAACATACACATTTTTTTAAATAAAATAAAACCCAGGGGGGTTTCTCTTCCCAGGGACCCTTGAACAAGGTGTAGCCCAAATGGAACTGCTAAATTGAATGATTAGAGGGTGGGCCCTATATAGATATGAGAGAAATTATAGGAACAGATAAGGGGATAACCCTAAGTTAGTAAATGCAAGAAAACAAGAGAAAAGTTCTGTCCCTGTTTAATGTAAAAGAAAATCGGTAAAATCCTTTATTGAATAAATCTACAAACACACACTTATAGTAGCAAGGTCATTAGTCACCACTGCCGCAGTGATGAATAACTGAGGCAGAAAAGATGACTCAAACTTAAAATACTAAGTGAGGAGTATGTACAAACGGGCAGTGAGGGAACAAAAACAAAAATAAAATAAATGGACAAAAAACGGGGGCAAAAATCACCATGAGAGGTGAAGTAGATATGTCCCCAAAATGGTAGCTGTACAGTGCGCACGATACAATTGCAAGAATAACAAAAATATAATGTATCGGTGCAGTCTAACAATATCAATTTGGATTCCAAAAGTAGATACGATATATACAGCACACCAGATAATGCCCCAGTATATGTGGGGCTAGTATAATCTACTGTGTGATAGCAGAGAGATAAAGAAATAGGAACAATTATCTTGATAAATGCCCCTAAAACACAGAGACCAGATCTAGTACCCTCCTTTGGAAATCTCACTCAATAGATAGGGTATATAGGTGTCCCAAACTATATAGCAGAAGATTTGGCCCTTAGTTAGCACACAATAATTATATAGGTAGAGGTCCTAAGCTGTGCCTTCGAGGGCACCTGTCTCTAGTGAATAAATGTATAGACCAGTGGTAGTCAACCTTTTTCTACCTACCGCCCACTAATGCATCTTTTTGGTTGAAAAAATTTCCTTACCGCCCACCAGTTTTCGCGCAAATGCACAATATTTTTAAGAAAGGAGGGTGTTTTTAAAAAAAATAAATGTACGTACATTTATCTTTTTATTTCTACTTAATGCAGGTTTATAAGGTTTTTAACTTTATAACGTTTAATGAGAAAACAATAAAGTAAATTGAAATTACCTTTACTAGTGATTAATGAGATCCTTGAGGTTGATGCTGCGAGACTAAATATTTGATATCTGGTTCGATTTTCGTAAGGAACAAACAAAGGTCTCTTTCAGTGATATTCAGACGACTTCTCTGTTTGCGCATAATATGATTTCTCATTTGTGCGTCAGCTCATCTCCTCTCCCTCCTCAATTCCCCTCCCCACCTTTTTTCCCCCTTTTTTTTTATTTTTTAACCGTCCTTATAGCAATGCCCAGTAGGAAGGCTGAGCTAAGTAGCCCACTTACTATAGTCCACTATAACAGACAGGCACACATACAGACACACACACAAAGACAGACACACACACACACACACACACACACAAAGACACACAAAGACACACACACACGACACACACACACGACATATACAAACAGACAGGCACACATACAGACATGCGCACACAGACATGCGCACACACACATAAGACATACATAGACACACACACATGCAGACATACATACAAAGACAAGACACACATGCAGACACACATACATACAAAGACAAGACAGACAGACAGAGACACAGACACACATACATACACAGACAGGCACACATACACACAAGACACATACATACAGACAGGCACACATACAAACAGACATGCACACACACATGCAGACATACATAGACACACACACATGCAGACACACATACAATGACACATACATACAAAGACAAGACACACACATACAGACAGACACACATATATACACAGACAGACACATACACACACAAGACATACATACAAAGACACATACAGACAGACAGACACACACATTATATTTAAGTCACCCTCCTGTTTCCTACCTTTAAGGTGCAGGAGGGTGACTTTCCCTGGGGTCCAGTGGTGGCTCAGGTGGATGGGAGTCAGAGTTCCCACTCTGACTCCCTGGTGTTCCTCCCGCGCGGCTCTCAGTTTTAGCTGGGAGGAGTGACCGGGGAATCACTTCCTCCCAGCTCTGATGTCATCACAGGGGGCCCGGTCGCGCTGTTAAAGCGCCCAGCGCTGACCGGGCCCCCTTACAATCCGCATCCATCGGGTGGCCCATGCTGTCATGGACACTTTGGAAGGCAGCCCCAGCGGTTTACCGGGCGGGCCGGAGCCGCAAATGGTCACGGCGGTACCCAGTCGCACGGGTACCGCCGGCTCGCACCCGCCCGCCCGATCAACCTGGAAATCCCTACCGCCCACCTGGAATCCTGAAACGCCCACTAGTGGGCGGTAGGGACCAGGTTGACGAACCATGGTATAGACTAACTACCTACATAAAGAGCTAATGCCCTAATCTGTGCCTTCGTGGGCACCTAACAATACTGGTCGCAGTGCTAGGATGGTACACTAGATGTAGTCTAATAGTCTATTGTAATAGAACTACAGTATAGGTCCAAGGGTCCTGGGTGTAGCGATAATAGCTGCAAAAATAAAAGTGTAAAATAGCACGGAGGTTACAGGAGATAACACCAAACAGGATCAAATATCCTGTTTGCTGTTATCTCCTGTAACCTCCGTGCTATTTAACAAATACATTGGTACTAAAAGGGTTAAAAGTACAGGATACTTGCACAGCCACTGCAGTTCTGTTTTCTTGTTACTAGGAAACATCTGGAAAGAGCTGGACAGTATACATTAAGCCTTTGCCTACATTCCTAATTCCAAACCATCCAACACCCAGAGCGAGGATGTGGGAGTGTTTGTAGGCGTATATTCTTCATGTGGTTTATTAATAGGAGTTGTACAGTTACAATAAACTGAAACTGGAAATGCAAAAGGAGTTAGCAGAAGCTGGGAATTGTGTTTCTGAAAATGCTCTTTATTATTTTCTGGAGGATTTCTATTTTACAAATATGTTTCTTTTTCTCTATTTTTACAAGGATGCGTTCCCTTTAACATCTGCTAAATATAAGCAGTTGAAATTACATTTTCATTTTAATTTTCCTTTTCTGGACTTAATTTTTTTTTTTTTTTTTTTTTAAGGAGATAGCATTTTAGTTTGCAATCTGGTCATAACTTTTTTTCCTAGTTATAAAAATACTTTTCATTTTAGATTTGTGATAATAAAAAATGCTATCTCTAAAAAAACACCTGTTTTGTTTACAACAGAAATAAATATTTTTTTTTTTTTAAAGTGGTTCTCATTTGCTGACAATAAAACTTTTTTTCTTTTAAACTTTTGTTTTCTTTTTCTTTTTTCATTGGAAATATAAAATAGAAGAAACAGGAATATTGCAGCATGGAGGATTTATCGAACGTGGACCTGTCAGAAAATGTAAGTGTGGGGAGGTAGAACTATGCACTGTTTGGCTGAGGTGTTGTGGGGTTAAAGGAACATGCCAGACATATAAAGAACTTTATGCATACCTCCAAACTCCCGCATTCTGGGAATTTGGATGGCAGTGGAGGTGGAGGGGGGAAGACCAATGATGCGCTCATGTGACTAGCTCTGCCACCAAGGCGTGGACATTCCCAGAAAGAGGGCAGGACTTTTGTTTTAGCTGGGTGTTGTAAAATGCAACTAGTTATATACAATATTGCCGTTTTGCATATAAATTTCTTACACCAGGGAACTAAGGCAGGATGGCAGGCAAAACCCAAAATTGGGACTGTCCTGCCAAAATTTAGAACAGTTGGGAGGTATGCTTTAAGTGTCTGGAGTCTGTAATTTGTGTGAAATCTGCAAGCATGTTAAGCAAGAGTGCCCCACCTTTCCCCCACTTCTCTAACACAGCTCACTGAGGAGTACAGGGAAGCTGGGATCGCTCCAGCACAGAGGTTTCTCATTGACAGGTGGATTCTCCAGCAAAGACTATACGTGTCTAGTGTTTATAAAGGAGAGTTCTGCAAAGACTGCAGACAGCAGGTCTGCAGCTTTTGCAAGCAGTTTTTTTTTTTTACTATACCCCTAAAGAAAACATGCAGGGAAAGAATACATGCATGTTTGCTTTGGGGGTATTGATTCTAAAATGTAAAAAAAAAAAAGTACTAAATTCGGATTTGGTGTATCCCCCATCATTTCCAGAGCATACACACAATTTCAGAATATTGATTGTCACAATTCTGCCCTGTAGTATGTAAAATCTAATGCTGCATTATTACAGATTGATTTACAACCTGCAGCATTTGATTTCTACATACTACAGGGCAGTGCTTTCCATATGTTGCCCATCAATTTGCATAAGTGCTACATGTCCTGGGTATTGCATCCCTAGATAGCAAACTTAATGCAAGAGCTAAATGATTCACAATTTGTAAGAATAAGATGGACTTCTAAATGTATAACTAATGGTAAGAAAGATTATTGAATTGTGTATTGTGACCCCATATATAGGAAATAAACCATAGAGATATAGTCCTATTAATTAACAAAATAAATATGCCATTTTGGGGCTAAATTCAAAATGTAAGTGCAATACAGAGTTTAGCCACTAGATGCTGCCAAATGATTACTTTTAATTTTATATATTTTTTTAAAGCAAAACGTTTTAAATAAAACAGGTATAGGCAACCTTCAGCACCCCAGATGTTTTGGACTACACCTCCCATGATGCTGGCAACATCTGGTGTGCCGAAAGCTGCCTACCCCTGAAATAGAATATATAAATATACATAATATATGTTGAAGCAGTTGGCCCTGCATTGAGATTTTTAGTTAGGATCTGAGGGGACCTCTTTTTTAAGCTTATTAACACAAAAGTAAGGCAGGCACCGATTCAAACATCAGGTGCCTGCCTATCTTTCATGTACAGGAGGGAGCCAGGGAGACAAGGTGGCAGGCACAATTTGGTGGCGCAGTGCCTGCCTTAACAGGATCAGGGAGGGAGCCAGGGAATTATTCTGCTGCGCTTTGGCGACAGGCCAGCCTTGCTGCACTCAGGGTCTGGGAGCACTCTTTTAACCCCTTAATGACACAACTTCTGGAATAAAAGGGAATCATGTCGGAATATATCCGTCGTCTGTCCTTAAGGGGTTAATCTTATCAAGACAGGCACCCGATAGTTAAAACGGTGCCTGCCTTAAGATCTACCCGAGTCAGACACAGTGTCATGCAATCCCAGCACCTGAGCAAGCACCAAAGCTTGTTGCAGGCAGGGGATGCTGGAACACAAACTGTTATCTCGGCTGCCCCATGCCTGTTAACCATCAGTTGCCCACGGTTTTGCATCATTTTTGACGCAGACCTATCATAAATAACCTCAGGTTATTTAAAGCCATACTAAACTCTCATTTTTGCCCTGTCATGGTCGCAGTTACTCAGGAGTGCCTTTTGACTTGTGCTGTGCATGATCTGGTTCTGACATGGCTATGTTTCTGATTTCTCTGACTTCTGAAATTCCTGACCTTGGTTATGATTATCGTTTACCCACTATTCTATACTCCTTGAACTCTGTCTTTCCCTGATTACTCTTGTATGTTTCCTGCAGATTGTATTCTATAATTATATATAAAGTTTTTGTCTTTTTATTATTAAAATACAATTGCTCCTTTTTTAATCCCTACAAAACAGACTTTATACCACCTAACCAGTGGCGGAACTATCATGGTTGCAGGGGGAATTTCCAGGGGGCCCAGTCAGCGCTGCTGCGCTTTAACAGCGCCACCGGGCCCCCTGTAATGACTTACACAGAGCCCGTGCAGGAGGAAGGAGAGGAGGGAGTCATAGTGGGAACTCTGCCTCCCATCAGGCTGTGCCACTAGACCCCAGGGAAAGTCACCCTCCTGCCCCTAAAAGGTAGGAAACAGGAGGGTGAATAAAACATTTTGTAAATGTGTGTGTTTGTTTGTATGTATCTGTGTCTGTGTGTGTATGTATGCATGTTTGTATGTATGTGTCTGTCTGTGTGTGTGTGTGTGTGTGTGTGTGTCTATGGGTGTCTGTCTGTATGTATGTGTGTCTGTATATGTGTCTATGTGTGTGCCTGCATGTGTATCTATTTGTCTGCATGTGTGGGGCGGCGACATATGGGAGGGGGAGGTTAGACGTATGAGGGGGTGGGGGATGGCGGGGTGTAGACTATGGGGGGTGGTCCCAGGGCAATTTTTGCACCGTGGCCCTGTGGTTTCTAGTTACACCTCTGCACCAAACACACTCACCCCACACTTCTCACACTCTGCACCCCTCACACACACATTCGCTGCATCTCTCACACACATTCTGCACCCCTCACACACACCCTGTGCTACACACACACACACTGCACCCCTCACACACACATTGCATCCCTCACACACACATTGCTCTCCTCACACACTGCACCTCTCACACACACACACTGCACCCCTAACACACACTGCACCACTCACACACACTCTGCACTCCTCACACACACACATTGTATGTGTTTATAGGGAATTGAAATCTATTGAGATTGAGAATTAAAATCTATGAAAATGCCTCAAAATGAGACATAGTTCTAGCAAATTAATGTGTTAAAATGCCAAAAGGTTATAGGGGATGTGGAAAATGGGGTCTCACTGTTAAAAAAAACAAACAAAAAAAACAGTATCCCCCTTCCCAAGCCGTGCGAGTGGGGGCTATTAAACTGAAGGGGCGACCAAGCACCCCCTCTCCCTGGGTGTCCCCTCCCTGGGTGTCCCCCCCCCCCAAGCACCCCCTCTCCCTGGGTGTCCCCCCCATTGTTATTTAGGGCCCCCACCCGCCACTCAGTGGTGGGGGCTGGGGGGGAGGACAATAAGTCCCCCACTCATTCTCATTTAGGGCCCCCACCCGCCACTCAGGAATGGGGACTGGGGGAGGACAATGGGTCCCCCCCACCACATTGTTATTTAGGGCCCCCACCCGCCGCTCAGGGGTGGGGGCTGGGGGGGAGGACAATAAGTCCCCCCCTCATTCTCATTTAGGGCCCCCACCCGCCACTCAGGAATCGGGACTGGGGGAGGACAATGGGTCCCCCCCACACATTGTTATTTAGGGCCCCCACCCGCCGCTCAGGGGTGGGGGCCTGGGGGGGAAGACGCTAGGTCCCCCCTTCAGTTTAATAACCCCCACTCACGCGGCACGGGTGGAGGCTCGGGAGGGGGGGATACTGGGTTGTTGTTTTTTTAACAGTGAGCAGCCAGAGGCTGCTAACTGTTTAATATACCTGCCCATACTCGTGGTATAGCGAGTAGGGGCAGAATTTACTAATACTAAGTAACCTTTACTTAGTATTAGTAAATTTGGCAGAAAGACCAATTTAGCCTAATGGTAGATAGCTCCCTAATACCGTGGGAATTAGGGAGTTATCTACTAAGCGGCTGCAAGATGCAGCCGCGGCACGAATCAGATCGGAGTTTCATTCATTCGAATGAAATTCCGATCCGAAAAAAATCTGAAAAAAATCCCGAATTGCGTCCTAACACAAATGGATAAACTGTTCTTATTCTGTTAGGACGCAATTCGGTAGTTTTGTCTAAATGACAGGACGTTCAGGAAAAGTGAAAGAAGGCTTCGCGGGAACACTGAGGAAAGGTGAGAATTATGGGAAAATTGCTCTGACCATGGGAAATGAAGCACACTTTGCTCCTCCACTGGTCAGAGATGGTCAGGTGTAGGAAACCTCCATAAGACAAATACTCCCTACTTTGTCTTGTGTTTTAAAGAAAACTAGAGCAGACAAGAAGTAATGAAGAACAGATCCTGAGAGAGAGAGAGAAGAGAAATTGATTAAAGAAAGGTAAGTTAGGAATGACAGTGCCGCTTTAATAGCTCCCGACTGATTCCTCCCTTGCAACTGTCACTAGTCTAATACTATCCTTACCTTTTGTGTCACTTTACCCACTCCCTCTAGCATGTAAGCTCATTGAGCGGGGCCCTCCACCCCTCTGTTCCTGTGTGTTCAACCTGTCTGGTTACAACTACGTTTGTTCGTCCACCCACTGTAAAGCGCTGTGGAATTTGTTGGCGCTATATAAATAATAACATAATAATAATAATAATAACAACCCTGTAAGCAATAGTCTACAGCTGTTAACTAGAGTACAGCTATAACATTGTGTAAGAGTTGTTTTCAGTTGGTGGGGCTTTTTAAATGGAGATCATTTTTGTTTGTTTCTCTCTGAAGGAATTCAAAACAACTGATTTGGTTTGGTACATACTTACATTTGTCCATTATTGCAGTTGATACATAATGTTGCAACTGGCACATACAAATTCAACTGTGCCCCTTGGCATAATCATCCCAAAATTAAAATGTTTTGTGTGATTAACAGATGGGGTTATAAAGACACTTGGTGATATGGATGTTAAAGTAGCCTTTTTTAATATTACAGGGTAATAAATCAGATGTAACTAAGTTAAATAAAAGACAACGGAATCGAGCTGCAGCAATTAAGAGTCGAAAAAAGCACACAGAGAGGGCAGATGTTCTACATCAGGTAAGGATATCATTCTAATGTATTCTAATGTATTTATAGATTCTATTTATGTTGCACCCATGCCAGATTAGACATATAGCAATCTAAGGTAAACGCCTATGACCCAGGGGTTAAATGGGGAGTATTGGCACTGTGAAAATCCTTGGTTCATGTTCATTAGTCTGATACCAAGAAACTGGTAATAACTAAATAAATAAGGCCCCTCTAAGTAAGTAAACTTTTTCCCCATCGGTTCTAATGTAGCAAAAAAAATTCTCCATTTGCTATATGGGTGACAAATCAGTGTATAATACGTTATTATATCACCTGTACAAGTAATACTTCTATAGCCAGTGGTAATTTCTGCTACTGTAGATAATGATCATTGCCTATTCACCAAGCTCATCCTTTAGATTGTAAATTCGTTTGCGAATGGTCATTTTCACCTACCGTTGCTGTATGTTATACATGTTTTGTTAGAATTAAATGTTTGTCTTGTTTTCTATTGTACAGTGCTGTGGAATATGTTGGCCCTATATAAATAATTTTACTTAAAGGGACTCTCCAGGGAGGCAATTTTACTTACCTGGTTCCAGCGCCGGGAGCCTCGTGAAGCCACGCCCCCTATTTCGTCAAAATGACGAAATAGGCGGGCGCGAGCAGGGAGCAATCAGACGCTTCCATTTGGAAGCGTCATTGCTCCCTTGTGCGCATGCGCGGCTTCGGCGCACATGCGCACATACTTCAGAGGGCGGCATTCATGCCGCCCTCTGAAGTCCTGAGCGCACTACCGCGCATGCGCGCGCCCGCGCGCGCCCGCGAGCTGAGCTGAGTGACAGCTCGGCTCGCGGTCTTTACCCGCCCCCCTCCTCCGCTGACAGGCTGGAGAGAGAAGGCGCGCACACAGTGCCTTCTCTCTCCTGAACACGTCAGACGTATTTTAATACGTCTGACGTGTACAGGGCTTTTTTAGGGCCCTGCGTGATAGGAAGTCCCTCTAGTGGCCGTCTGAGTGACGGCCACTGGAGGTATTCCTATCAATCAATGTAAACACTGTATTTTCTCTGAAAATAGAGTGTTTACATTAGATTGCCTGCCTGAAGAAACTCAGCGCTTTACCGCGCATGTGCGCGGAATACGCGTTCGCGAGCTGAGCTGTCTGACTGACAGCTCAGCTCGCTTTCTAAAACTAACAATAAGGGGGGGGACCTACTGTCCCCCCCCCGGCCCCCACCCCTGAGCGGTGGGTGGGGGCCCTAAAACTAAAAATAAGGGGGGGACCTACTGACCCCCCGGCCCCCACCCCTGAGCGGTGGGTGGGGGCCCTAAAACTAACAATAAGGGGGGGGACCTACTGTCCACCCCCGGCCCCCACCCCTGAGCGGTGGGTGGGGGCCCTAAAATTAACAATAAGGGGGGGACCTACTGTCCCCCCCGGCCCTCACCCCTGAGCGGTGGGTGGGGGCCCTAAAACTTACAATAAGGGGGGGACCTATTGTCCCCCCCAGCCCCCACCACTGAGCGGTGGGTGGGGGCCCTAAATACAAAGGGGGGGAAACCCTAGTTAACTCTTCCCCCCCCCCAAAAAAAAATTATCTCCCTACCTACCCCCCTCACCCTAAAAATAATGAGGGGGGGACCTTTAACTAAAAACCTGTAAAAAAAAAAAAAAGAGATAAAAACAACTTACCATTCCATGTTTTCTTTCTTATAAAATCTTCTTTCTTCAGCCCCAAAAAGGCCAAATAAAAAGCCATAATAACCAACGCAATTAAAAAAAAAAAAAAAAAAAAAAAAGAGCGCAAAAAAAAACAATCCATGTTCACCCATGGAGGGCTCCGCGCAGACTGAGCTTTGCAGGGCGGGGAAGGCTTATAAAGCCTTGCCACGCCCTGCAATTAGGCTAAGAACACTCTGATTGGCTGGTTTAAGCCAATCAGAGTGCTCTCTGTCATTTTACACAGCGTGGGAAAATTCCAAAGAATTTTCCCACGCTGTGTAAAATGACACAGAGCACTGTGATTGGATGGATTTCAAGCCATCCAATCACAGTGCTCTGTGTCATTTTACACAGCGTGGGAAAGTTCAATTTCCCCACGCTGTGTAAAATGACACAGAGCACTGTGATTGGATGGATTTCAAGCTTAATACTACACAAACTAACTGTTTGTTTATTAAGTATTATTCTGTGAGAATACATGGGTGGAATTTGTAAGGATAAAATAACATCATAGACTATTAACCATCTTTGAATTTGGCCTTCATCTTGTTTATAAATTATATGTTTAAATTTAGCCAAATAGCAGAATTAGCAAATAATAGTTTGTTAAACAAAGTCATCCATGCTCAGCTCCACTTAGATACTTTAAAGTGACACTGTAGGCACCCAGATCACTTCAGCTAATTGAAATGATCTGGGTGCAATGTCCCTTTTGCACCTAGTGCTGCAATGTTAAACATTGCAGTTCCAGAGAAACTGCAATGTTTACATTGTAGCACTAAGTCTGCCCACAGTGGCATGCTGTCTCCCAGCTAGCTACCTGTTAAAACTTACTGCGACATGTCCTGCTCAGACCCAGGTGTATGTTGGTCAGCTGGTGAATCAGAAGAACCTCCTTGCAGGAATTTTGCAGGAATTTTGTCCAATAAAGTGCTGCATTAAAGGACTTCAGCTTATTTAAGTTATTTACTTCAGCTTATTTAAGTGGTCTGTGTGCATAGTCCCAGGTCCCTTAACCCTACAAAGTTAATTATTGCAGTTTTTAATAAGCTGCAATAATTACCTTTATGGGTTAACTGCTCCTCTAGTGGCTATCTACCACCATGGGGCGGGGTGGGGGTGAGGAAATTAGCATCAGGAAAATTAGTTTGATTTCCTAGCATTACAGTTTCACTTTAAATACTAAACGTCTCGAATTAACCTGTACACTATCCTCTACTAACATGGTTATCTACTAAAGTGAGAATTCTAAGTGAATTCTAACAGGGTTATCTATTTTATTTAAGTGAGAATCACAGGGAATTTATAGGGAATTCAAAGCGAATTTGAAATTTAACCCCATAGTGACCATGGATGTATCAGGTTCGTCCGACAAAAAACAGTCCTTAAGGACTGCGGACGTACCTGAGGGAATTACGTCCTAAGGGAATTAGAGCTCTGGAAGCGATCATGATCACTTCCAGCAGCTATAATGGTATTGCAGCGATGCCTTCGATGTTGTGGTTTCTCCATGTGGAGCCCGGCAGTGAGACAGAGCATCGGAATGCCATCAGGCAAGCTTCCGATGCTCTGCCTGTATTGAGTCGAGGCACTCAATAAATATAAAAATAAATAAATAAATTTAAATGAACCCTCCTCCCTCTACCTCCCCATGTACTTACTGATTGCTGCCGTTCCCCCGCCGGCGATCGGTCATCTTCTTAGGGGGGCCTGTCTGGGCTGAGCCCAGAGAGTTCCCCCCACTGCAATTTAGGAACCCCAGGGGCCATGTAACCTCTCCAAAAGAGCGGTCACATGGACGCTATAGGTATCCACAGTGCTGCCAGCAGGGGGACTGCCTGAACTTACAGGCTGTCCCCCTACTGGTGAAAAAGTTTGAAAAATAAATAAAAGGTAATAAAAAAAAAAAAAATATATATATATATATATATATAGATATAGATATATATATCTAAATATATATAGATATATATATCTATATATCTCTATCTATATCTAGAAACATAGAAACATAGAATGTGACGGCAGATAAGAACCATTCGGCCCATCTAGTCTGCCCAGTTTTCTAAATACTTTCATTAGTCCCTGGCCTTATCTTATAGTTAGGATAGCCTTATGCCTATCCCACGCATGCTTAAACTCCTTTACTGTGTTAACCTCTACCACTTCAGCTGGAAGGCTATTCCATGCATCCACTACCCTCTCAGTAAAGTAATACTTCCTGATATTATTTTTAAACCTTTGTCCCTCTAATTTAAGACTATGTCCTCTTGTTGTGGTAGTTTTTCTTCTTTTAAATATAGTCTCCTCCTTTACTGTGTTGATTCCCTTTATGTATTTAAATGTTTCTATCATATCCCCCCTGTCTCGTCTTTCCTCCAAGCTATACATGTTAAGATCCTTTAACCTTTCCTGGTAAGTTTTATCCTGCAATCCATGAACCAGTTTAGTAGCCCTTCTTTGAACTCTCTCTAAGGTATCAATATCCTTCTGAAGATAGGGTCTCCAGTACTGTGTACAGTACTCCAAGTGAGGTCTCACTAGTGTTCTGTACAATGGCATGAGCACTTCCCTCTTTCTACTGCTAATACCTCTCCCTATACAACCAAGCATTCTGCTAGCATTTCCTGCTGCTCTATTACATTGTCTGCCTACCTTTAAGTCATCAGAAATAATCACCCCTAAATCCCTTTCCTCAGATGTTGAGGTATAATATAATATAAATCTTATATATAACGTCATACTAAGTGCATTTTTTATTAATATATACATATATTAATATCAAAATACACTTAGAGTAAAATTACACAAGTGTGTGTATATATATATATATATATATATATAACATATATAATTATATTTTGTGTATATATATTTAAAAAAATAATAATTAAAAATAAACTGTAAAAATAATTTTAAAAAATTATATAATATATATATATATATATATATATATATATATATATATACTGGTGATACTCAAAAAATGTGAATATCGTGCAAAAGTTCATTTATATCAGTAATGCAACGTAAAAGGGGAAACTAATATATGAGATAGACGCATTACATGCAAAGCAAGATAGTTTAAGCCGTGATTTGTCATAAGTGCGATGATTATGGCTTTAAAAAAAAAAAAAACATTTATAAAAAACAAATAAAAACGCTAACTTTGGCCAGCGTTTGTGACTAAGTGGCTACTACAAAAGACTGGAAATACCCCATTTGGAATACCCATGGTTATCTACATTTGAAAATGGTATGCCATGATGGGGTTATTTCACATTCCTGAGCTACCATATGGTCTCAAAAGGCAACACAGACCCAGCAAACCAATCTGGCAAGCTAAATTTGGCAAGCCCTATATTGACTGTGTAACTTTCCAAAACACCATAAAACCTGTACATGGGGGATATTGTTATACTTGGGAGACTTCGATGAACACAAATATTAGTGTTTACAACAGTAAAACTTGTCACAACGATGAAATCACCAGTAAAAGTGCAGTTTTTGTGTAAAAAAAATGCAAAAAACATTTTGGATTAGTGGCTACTACAAAAGTCTGGACATACCCAATTTTGAGTACCATAGGTTGTCTTCTATTACAAATGGTATGCCATGATGGGGTTAATTTTCATTCCTGAGCTGCTACACGGTCTCAAAGGCAACATAGGCTCAGCAAATCAATCTAGCAAATTTCAATGTGCAAACATGGAAAAGGGACATGGGTGCATGATGACCAGCTGTGAAAATTCTAAGTTTGGAATTGCACCCTCTAAATAAGGTCTTTTAGCCCCCAGAGAACCTGACACACCTGTACATGGGTGGTATAACTGTACTCAGGAGATGTTGCTGAACACACATTGGGGTGTTCTTTGGCAGTAATACATAACAGGAGCTGAGAATCCATGCCTAAAGTACAATGTGTGTGAAAAATAACACAAAAAAATGACTACCCAAAAGGTTGACAAAAACTGATGGTAGAATTAGTGCATGGAAAGTGTTAAAATACAACCATTTGAAATACCCTAGGGTGTCTACAAAATATGTGGTTTGATGGGGATAAATTACATTGGCCGGTTTCAAAAATTTCCCAAATATGACATGGGTGCATGATGACCAGCTGTGAAAATTTCAAGTTGGAAAACTGGAATGCGCACCCACCGAATAAGGTCTTTTAGCCCCCAGAGAACCCGACACACCTATACATGGGGGGGTATCACTGTACTCAGGAGATGTTGAACACATATTGGGCTGTTCTTTGGCAGTAACCCTTAAAGTTCTCAGTACACGTGTTCTGAAATTGCTTTGTTTGTCAAAAAAATTACCAATTATTTAATTTTTTTAAAATTTGGCATAGATTGGTGGTAAAATGGTTGCATTCCTGACAGGATTCCTGACATATATCAGTGTTACAATGTAACTTTAAATAAATGGTTTGGAAATAGCAACGTGCTACTTGAACTTATAGCCCTATAACTTCCCCAAAAAAGCTAAGAGCATGTTAACATTGGGTATTTCTAAACTCAGGACAAAATTTAGAAACTATTTAGCACAGGTGTTTCTTGCCGGTTGTAGATGCATAAAAGATTTTGAGGGTCAAATTTCGAAAAAGTGTGTTTATTTTACATTTTTTCAGCATATTTTATATAATTTTTTATAGTAATTTATATGATATGATGAAAATAATAGTATCTTCAGAAAGACCATTTAATGGCGAGAAGAACGGTATATATGTGTGGGTACAGTAAATGAGTAAGAGGAAAATTACAGCTAAACACAAACACTGCAGAAATGTAAAAAGAGCCCTGGTCCTTAAAAGTAAAATTGAAAAACAGTCTGGTCACTAAGGGGTTAAGGTCAAATTGCTAAACTGTGTCTATGTTTTCAGTTCTGCTTCTTTGGCCGTCTATTTGAAATTCACTTTGAATTCTGTGCAATTCTTACTTTAGTGAATAAGTCACTAAGACAATTTCAAATACAAAAAGCATTGATGAATTTTTCGATTTCAAGTATTTTGAACTTGCATTTGAATTTACCTTGATGTCTCACTTTAGTAAATAACCCTTCAAGTTAAACATTAACTCCTTACACTAATCTAATATTAAATTAAATCCTACTTCGCCCTAACACTACTCATTAACTCTTGCGAAACCATTTTGGGCTTTAACTACAGTTGTAGGTCACTATAGCCATGAAGACAACTTTAGCTTAAAGCCTTGCGCCGCCTGCAATTAGGCTCAGAGCACTCTGGTTGGTTGGTTTAAGCCATCCAATCTGAGTGCTCTGACAGGTAAAGTAAGAGACTGACAGGTAAGTCTCTACATTTACCTTGAAATCCAGCCAGAGTGCTCTGTGTCATTTTACACAGCGTGGGAAAGTTCTTTGGAATTTTCCCACGCTGTGTAATTTGACTCATAACAACACTCTGATTGGTTAATTTAAATTATTATTTTACTTTAGGGCCCCCACCCGCCCTTCAGGGGTGGGGGCCGGGGGGAGGACAATATGCCTCCTCCCCCCGTTTTCGGATTTAGGGCCCCCACCGCTCAGGGGTGGGGCAATAGGTCCCCCTTTCAGTTTAAAAGCACCCACTCACGCGGCACGGGTGGGGGCTCAAGAAAGGGAACACGTTTTTTTTTTTTAACAGTGACTGTTTAATAGACATGCCCCTACTCGCGGTACAGCGAGTAGGGGCAGAATTTACTAATACTAAGTAATTTTTACTTAGTATTAGTAAATTTGATTTACTAATACTAAGTAATTTTTACTTAGTATTAGAAAATTTGGCTGAAAGACAGATTTAGGTATTTCAGCCTTTTGGTAGATAACTCCCTAATACCGTGGGAATTAGGGAGCTATCTACTAAGCGGCTGCAAGAGAAGTTCCGAAATTCCGAAGCTGCCGAAGTGTCGAACCAAACCAAAGTGCCAAAGTCCTTAATTTCGGAATGCAGAACCGAACTGAAAATTTTCCCCATGCACATCCCTACTCTGAAGTATCACTTCTCAATTCTCTGCCATTTAGGAGATAAATCACTTTTTTCTGTTTATGCAGCACTAGCCACACCTCCCCTGGCTATGACTGACACAGCCTCCATGAACAAAAAAGTTTAATTTTCAATCACGTTAACTTACTTTAAAAGCTTTTACCTCCTGCTTTGTAAACTGAACTTTAATCACACAGAGGAGGCTACTGCAAGGTCTAACAAACTTAACTGTGCAGGAGATAAGAAAGTCTAAATTAAACAGAATTTGCAATAAAGGATGTGTGAACATTAGATGACTCTTTACAGGAAGTGTTTAAGAAGGCTGTGTAAGTCACCTGCAGGGAGGTGTGACTAGGTCTGCATAAAAAAGTGATTTAACTCCTAAATGGCAGAGAATTGAGCAGTGAGACTGCAAGGCCATTATCTATAGACCAAAACTGCTTCATGAAGCTAAAGTTGTTTTGGTGACTAAAGTATCCCTTTAAAAATAACAATACAATTTTTGTTATTCTGATGTATTTGTATATGTTGAGACAAACTCCTCGCTGCAGCCCAATCTGCCCTCAGTTTTGATTATTTTGTTAAATGACATAGAAACATAGAATGTGACGGCAGACGAGAACCATTCGGCCCATCTAGTTTGCCCAATTTTCTAAATACTTGAATTAGTCCCAGGCCTTATCTTAAGTCTAGGATAGCCTTATGCCTATCCCACACATGCTCATAGAGAAGCATTGAGGACATATTGTGCATACCACAATCCACCAGTCTAATATTTTTCTATGAGGTGAATTGGACCCACACCCAGCATCAGCATAGTATCCATGATGATGCCATTTGTAAAGTACATTCTATTATATAAAGGTACACTATAGTCACCCAGACCACTGCATCTCAATGTAAAACATTCAGTTAACTCCTTCTATAGTGGCTGAAAGCCACTAGAGGATTTTCCGCAACACAGACCGGGTAAAGGTCGGTTACATGACGCTAAAGCCCCACCGCCCCTATTTATTATGGCAAAGTGTGAATGCATTTGCTGTGCTTGCAGTCCATGCACATTAAGACCCCGATGTTTCTGCACATCCACTGGGCTGGAATAAGGCGTGTAAAAATGTTTTTGCTTGGGGATGACCTTTTTAGAGCAAGGGAAAGGGACACTAGAGTGTTAGGAATAAAGATTTGTATTCCTAATGCTAAAGTGTACCTTTCATCTATTTTAGTCCAAAGCTCATAGTGGCTGTCTAACAGCCACTAATGGACTGTGGAATGCAACACGTACACACTATTGTTACCCAGAGATGGCACTATTATAAGGCTGCAGGAGCGGTATCTATGCCCATCCAAAATTAGGTGACTTGGGTGCTCAGAATGTCCCTTTACGTCTCTGCTAGCTTTTTACATTTAGATCTTGCAGTCTGTGACCATTCTTCTTGGCAGAATTGCTTATGTTCTATCAGGTTAAATTGTATATATTAAGTATTATAATATTGAGCAGAATCTCACTCCCTGCCATCCTTGCCAGGTGTGTGCACTAAGCCTATAACTTTTGCTCTAAAGCTAAGAAGGTCAGTTATGGTCTTGTCCAAAAAGCTTTTTTTTTTTTCTGTGTTTGCAGTGCCCAACCATACCGTTGCATTGTATTTTATTACCTTTGTAATACCTTTCTATCATTGGAGTCCAAGGTTGGATAGATTCTCAGTCGTTAAAGGGTTACTCCAAGCACCATGAACACTTCACTGATTTGAAGTGGTCATGGTGCCTGTAGTCTGTAGTCTCACCATTCCCCTGTGAAATGCTGCAAATATAGATTTTTAACCCTCTACTGCCAGAGGTATAGCTACATCTCCAAACTCGTCAATGGACCATTATTAGCCAGCCCGGAACAAGAGCTCCCATCTGGCTAATGTGAATTCTGTGTGAATGTTGCATCTGCCACCACCAAGTCTTAGCTATATTATTTTTCTGTGAGGGGAGGGGGGGTTGCTTAATTTTTATCAAACCACAGATTGACAGAAAATTGAGAATGCGCCCATAGACTTGTTGTACTATAACCACCACAATGAGCGGGAGTTTTTATGGTATATCCCTTTAACAATATGACACTATATTGAAGCTGAAACGTTTCCAAAGTAATCCTGTTGTCAGCAATAATGTAAGTGAAGTGAAACTAAGTGATAGTATCAGCAGATATTTGCTAGACATTTTGGCTTCGATATAAATGGTTGATAGCATGTCTGCATGGTATTGAAAAATTAATGCAATGGGCAGTTTTTAAATGCAGCAGTTGGCACATAAGCCGTAATATGTACTGTGAAGGAAAAGCGCTTTCTTGTTGTTGTTAACAGAATAGGTATTAATCTACAATTTGCAAGACAACCTAGAGATCATAGAGGAACTGTCATTTCCAGATACGTCATTCTTACATTAACCCAGTACTTACCCCCACTGTACTTTTTGCCTTTGGGGGCTTCACCGTCCCATGATGCTTTGACACACCTTCTCAGACATCTAACAGAGAAATTTAGCTGATGCCGTCAGCCAATCAGCTGTGCCCCACAATGCAGGGCCTAGATCACAGGAGCTAACAAATGTTCCTGTTTAGAAATGTCCAGTTCTCCGCCTAATGGAGGAAGAAGCAGCAGTAGGGGATTCCCAGGTAAGAAGTCAAACAATTCAAGAACGGCTTGACTGCTTACGATGGGGAGCCACCAAGGCACTCCTATAACCATAACTATTAAAGTGAGCTGTAGTAGTTATGGTATTTGAAGTGTACATGGATTCTGAATTAGGTTACATTTGACTGTTTCTGACTAAGTCAAAAAGCATAGCAGATGATAATGCTTAAAATGATTGTTTGCATGAAAGCAAGTGAACAATAATTTGCGAGCGTGCATCCTGCTGGATACATTCGTTCCCTATTTAGTTTAAAATCTGCGTTTTTAATCTTGGCACCGGATGCATCTAGATGATTGCTGCAGATTTGTTCAGGTCATCTGAATTACGACCGTATGTCACTTTAGTAAATATGAGAATTGCCAATGCAGTTTGAATTTGGACAAAATCCGTAGTTTAATGATTAGTGGATAACCCTTGATGTCAAAAACCCTCATTGGATCAAACAATTACAACTGGGAAATAGAGGGGGGAAGCAAGACCAAAAGAGCAGTGACCTTCAGCATTGCACCAGCAGGGTGCTTACCCATGGGGTGTTTTGTTATGTGTTAATTGTACTGTGTGAAAAACAACAAATTAGGTAATACAGCTTAAAAAAGCAATACGAGCTAAAAAAGTGGGATAGCACATACAATATAGAGGATACAAAGTGGAAAATACAACCTGTATAACAGGACGTGATCTTTAGCAAATCTAAAGGATAATAAATGGTATATAAATTGTACTGTGTGTTTGTCAACTATAAAAAAAAAATAATATAATTTCCCATTGGTCCTTCATTTTGCGCATACATCGTATTTCACATATGGCTCTATGAGTCGACTAATGCGTGTTTATCTTTTCATTTTGCAGGAATATGAGAAATTAGAAAAAGACAACGCAGCACTGCGCAACGAAATTAAACAACTGGAGCAGGAAGCATCCAGGTTGTCTTGTATCTTGAAAGAACATGAGACTACATGCTGCTTAGACGTTCATGATATATTTTTGGACATCTTACAAAATGCAGACCCATTTTGGTCCTCAAACATTATGGAGCCACTCAGTCCCATTTAAGTGCACTACCTTTCATATTGTACCTTGGAAGTTGAAGTTTGGTATTTTAGGATGGAGCGATACTTTAAACAATAATGCCATCGACTTTAAAAATTAACATAGAAACAGCCTTTCGTTACTCTCACCCATGGTTAATACATTTGACTGGTTCATCAGAACATTTGGATAATGAACTTATACTTGGGTAATTTGGCTACCCCTTGTTTGAGAGATCATTTATTTTTTCTGTTTTAATTACTGTGTCACCCTACCTCAAGAAGCAGATCCCTGGATTATTTTGGCTGCTGTTTGTTTGATGGTGTATGATGCCATAGACTAAAACGCAACTGGTCTGACCGTGTAGCACCCTCCTATATATGGTGGTGGATGTATAGTGCAAAGTGGTTTGCAAACTCATCAAAGCTTCAAATATTAAAGGGACACTATAGTAGCCTGAACAACTTTAGCTTAATGAAGCAGGTTTGGTGTATATAACATGCCCCTGCAGCCTCACTGCTCAATCCTCTGCGATTTAGGAGTTAAATCCCTTTATTTATGAACCCTAGTCACACCTCCTGCATGTGACTTGCACAGCCTTCCATAAACACTTCCTGTAAAGAGAGCCCTATTTAGGCTTTCTTTATTGCAAGTTCTGTTTAATTAAGATTTTCTTATCCCCTGCTATGTTAATAGCTTGCTAGACCCTGCAAGAGCCTCCTGTATGTGATTAAAGTTCAATTTAGAGATTGAGATACAATTATTTAAGGTAAATTACATCTGTTTGAAAGTGAAACCAGTTTTTTTTTTTCATGCAGGCTCTGTCAATCATAGCCAGGGGAGGTGTGGCTAGGGCTCCATAAACAGAAACAAAGTGATTTACCTCCTAAATGGCAGTGAATTGAGCAGTGAAATTGCAGGGGAATGATCTATACACTAAAACTGCTTTATTTAGCTAAAGTAATTTAGGTGACTATAGTGTTCCTTTAAAGTAAATGGAAAGAAACTGTGATGTGTCTGAATCTTGGCGATGGAAAAGACTGCACATAATGTTGCATATACAAAAACATTAAGTCACCTTTTTTAAAGAGACACATAATATAATTATAACCCCCACTGTGTTAGAGGGTGAGGTTACAGAAAACTCCTGAAGTACATCATTGCAATATTTTGGGATTATGTTCTTAAATGAAGATGTTTTGCAGTCTTGTCATTATTCATTTTTAACAAACATGATATGCTGCTATATTTGTTTTTGATTTAAAATGGAACTAAATCTGAAAATATTTTTTAGATATCATGTTTATAGATACAATCTGCAGTTTACACAATGTCCACTAAAGGGGGTAATGTTACATTTGACTGTGTAATCTAAGTTTTCTGCACAAAGAAAATGTCTGCATCCTTAAAAATAGACCAATAAGCAGATCAAAATTATCAGAACTGTCACCACCTTGTATGGATTTTCATCTGCTATGCTGTTAACTATTTTATCTCATCCATATTATTGGTATTTGTGAATGCAGTTTTTCCAAACTTGTTTTGTAAAACTACATTTTTCATCCTTCAACCCTTTAAGGACACATGCCATGTGTGCCATGTCATGATTCCCTTTTATTCCAGAAGTTTGGTCCTTAACCCCTTAAGGACCAAACTTTTGGAATAAAAGGGAATCATGACATGGCACACATGTCATGTGTCCTTAAGGGGTTAATCTCTTGGATATATGCGGAGTAGCTATTGTAAGAGAAAAGATGTTCAATGGACACAAGTACCAACACCAGTGCTTATTGTAGTGGTTATTTTGCAAAAAAAAAGCTATAAGTTAAGTTCCTTCCATTTTTGTCAAACTTTTTTTTTTTTTGCAGCTGACAAAAAACAGGAGTTACCCTGTAATCCCAAAGTTTACCTCCTCAGCTGGCAGTTAAACTTGACTGACATATGGGCGAAAGACTCATTGTGTTTTTCTCCCAATCTTTAGTATTTGCTAGCAAATCTGCCAGCACAATTTAAGGATAAAATGTTATACTCTTTAAAAAGAACATACCGGTAAGTATTCTGTTAGGGGGTTGGTATAGGGTTAGGGTTATTTATCAAAAATCAATATAGAATATGCATAGTTGCACTTAACCCTTTAAGGACAGAGGCAATTGTCCAAGTTCTGAACCAAAACAAAACCTGAAATTTGCACCTTTTATTTGTTCAACGGTAATGTAAGGGTCTCTCTTTAAGTCCCCCCATACATATAATATATTGTTTTTTTAATATTCAGAAATGGCTCTCTCTTAATATCATATGTGTACAGTATTCTTAACACAACATTAAGTGTAAATAAAATGTTAGTAATGGGAAAAACACATCTAGTAGAACTAAATAAAAATAACTCTGATTGTTAAATACCTCATATGTCCAGGACCTAAATGATTAAGTAGTAGTTAACGCTAACCCTATAACAACCCCCTTCTAACAGTATGCCAACCCTGCCCTTATGCTCAGGCCCGGACTGGTCATCGGGCACACCGGGCAAATGCCCGGTGGGCCGCGGTGGCCATGGGCCGAGGCCGGCAGGGGAAAGGTCCCAGGATCTCCCCTGCCGGTCTATGCAGGGCTGGCACTATCCGAGCGCCGGCCCCGCTGTTTTCAATGAAGGGCCGGTGAGGAGATCAGGGATCTCCCTCACCGGCCCCCTTGGAGAGACATGCGGCTGGGGAGGGAGGTAGAGGACCCGGCGGAGCTCTATCTTGCAGCTCCGCCGGGTTCCTCTCGCGAGATCCGGCGCGTTGCCATGGCAACGACCGGATCTCGCGAGAGTGAACTCTAGCCCTCAGGCTAGAGTTCACTCACCACTGGACCACCAGGGATGGTGTCGGAGTGCCGTTCCCCCCCCCCACTCACCAGCATGCCGGTCCCCCCCTCCCAGGCTAAAGGTAAGAAGGGAGGGGGGGACATAATGCCTGCTCTTTTTTTATTTTACCCCCCCAACACTCAATCCCTTCTAACATTCACACACAGCACTCTCACTCCCATCACACACAGCACTCTCACTCCCATCACACACAGCACTCTCACACCCATCACAGCACTTTCACACCCATCACTCTCACTCCCATCACACACAGCACTCTCACACCCATCACAGCACTTTCACACACAGCACTCTCACTCCCATCACACACAGCACTCTCACACCCATCACACACATCACACTCAGCACTCACACACATCATCCACAGCACTATCACACTCGGCACTCTCACACACATCACATTTAGGACTCACACACACATCACACTCAGCACTATCACAAAACACATCATACACAGCACTCTCACACACATCACACTCAGCACTCACGCACATCATCCACAGCACTATCACACTCGGCACTTTCACACACAGCACTCTCACACACATCACATTTAGGACTCACACACACATCACACTCAGCACTATCACAAAACACATCACACACAGCACTCTCACATCATCCACAGCACTCTCACACACATCACACTCAGGACTCACACATATCACACTCAGCACTATCACAAAACACATCATACACAGCACTCTCACACACATCATACACAGCACCCTCATACACAGCACCCTCACACACATCACACACAGCATCCATCATACACACATACTGCACCCCTCACATACACACCGAACCTCCCCACACTGCACCACACACATACACAATACTTCCAAACACATATATATATATATATATATACATACATATACACACACTGCATTCCTGACATACACACTCTGGATACCCTATAGACACACACTTCCTTGTAAGCAAACACATACTACACCCCTAAACACACACTCTCTACAAACACTACATCACATATACATACACACACACACACACTATAGCCTGTATGCACACACTTGCTACATCCCCTATACACACATTCTTTACAGACCCTAGCCACATATGCATTACATTACACCACAAACACAACACGACTAAAACCGACCTTATTATACAATACCACACCACAATCAGCTCACTCTATACACACACACACACACACACACAATCCCACAAGCAGGCTCCAAACACAGCACAATACTCTTTCCTGGCATTTTTGTCTCCTGGTATCCATTTATAGAGACACCAGAGACAAGTTGCAAGGAAACACAGTGCAAGCATGTTATTAAATTTGCTTGCACTGTGCAGAACAAATACAGGGCTTTTTTCTCATGCTAGAGCTCTTTAGCAGAGCTCTGCGCATGGTCTGCCCTGGCCTGCACTTTGAGAAGGGGGCGTGTTTGTTGTTAGTGACGACAAAACACACCCTCTCTGCACCGCCCCTTCTTAGTGGGCCGCTGTGATAAAAAAAATGCCCGGGCCGAATTTTTATCCCAGTCCGGCCCTGCTTATGCTTACACTAACTAACTGTATATCTTCCGTAACTCTACACTATTCCTAATCCTAAAACAGTTATACGAAGAAAATGAAAAGAATTAACCTAGGGACAAAATTGAGATATCACAAGGTAGAGGGCACAAAAAAAGGGGGGTAACCTTTAAATGGTGAATATCATAGAGAATAAACAAAAAAAGAAAAACAAAAATGCCATTCTAAAAAAAATTGCTCAAACGGCTGGAACAAGCCAGACTGTCCGAGTATAACTGGATATGATAAAGAAAATAATTAAATAGAATCAGTACATTCAAGTGAAAAATACTTGTAATTAAAGATAGTGCGAAACTTGCCTTAATGGCTCACCTCCCTGATGCCAAGTGATACTCAAAAACCCATAGACCTCCAAAAATAATTGCTAGCTGGCTACTGACTTTATTGAGCATACGACTGGTCAAGTCCAGAGCTAGGGGTGGAAAGGGTAGGTGTATGACACTTGGCTGACATAGGTGTCTTGGTGGTTACTAAAGTGTAGAGAGTTCTAATGCCATGTGGCTAGTAGCTGACTCCAGACTACAGGTCATCTAAATCAATGTGGTGACAGTAGTCGGGTCGTGAATCAAGCCGGCATACGGGGCAACAAATAG
This sequence comes from Pelobates fuscus, assembly GCF_036172605.1. Lineage (NCBI taxonomy): Eukaryota > Metazoa > Chordata > Amphibia > Anura > Pelobatidae > Pelobates > Pelobates fuscus. The sequence continues at coordinate 90,716,052 of NC_086328.1, read as the reverse complement.
TTATTCCCTGTGGAAATAAAATCTAGCTATTGAGGGAAAAATACCTATATCCCTTGAAAATATATAAGCTAGAAAACTGCAACATCCAGCAAATAACTGTTGCAGTGGTTACCAGGGATCCCCCAATTCAGTGAGAATAAATTCTCAGCAGGTTGTTATAAAGTAACCATAACCAAAACTAGAGAGAGGTGAAATGAAACAAAATTTAAATTAAAGTGGCTCCATGTGCAGAACCATACTTAGAATGTTGGTTGCCTGCACATGGTGATAGATAGCCTTAAGTGTAAAAGTGTGAAGGAAAAGAGCCCATAGAGCCCGACGCGCGTTTCGGTGCTTTCTTAGATGCACCTTCGTCAGGGGCTAATGGGAGACTGGTTGCTAGTCTCCTTTTAAATGTATTCAAGTCTCTGTAGATAAACTAGCTGTCCAATCAGATACCCAGAATCGGGCGCCAAGAAACCCACGTGGGCATATGCTAATGACCTTGACTGGTCAGCCAGTCATATGCCTAGTTTCCTGACGAACTACCAAGATTGTTTAACCAACTGTGTGCCGTTTGGGGGATATAGACATCGATCTGTCAGTGTAGATCAGAATATGCGAAACTGTGTGGATGAAACTAGCAACAGTAACTACATAGACTAGGTCGTCCCTTTTATTATGTTTACCGGCAAATGCTGTACAGAATGGCTTAACATAATACGATGTGTCTGTATATATACTGGTCTCCGTCGGAATATGCTAATGCGCTGGTCCGAAACAGCCTATCATTAGCATTCTGATACTATAGTGTTCTGCCGTGTTAGATTAACCCTCTCACTGCCGAGAGGGGTCTGTAAATGTCTATAGTGGGATCCTTATGAGGCTGTGGCGGTTATAGGTGTCACAGTATCTAGATCAGAATAAGGGTGCCAAACTTACATGACTTATCAGCTCTAACTTCAGCCGTACATACAGTATAAACAATCGTGGTTTATGCAAATGTGAGAAAGAGACTTTAGCAATCCGTCAAAAAATGTGTACCAGTAAAGGATTGTATCCTATGTCCCCTAGAGTGCTAAATGGCTAATCTATGGTTCGTGAGATATAAATATGATTCCAATGTCTCTAGAGGGGGTTAAGGAACATCCTAGCGGTGAGGTAATATGGATGTAAGGTCTCTTATCTCTAGCGTGTTGGTACACAGTGCCTAGGTTGCATTGTATACTTCGGTCTTGGACGATAGGTTATCAAAATACTGATTGTAAGGACAGATGATACTACAGGTACGCAACTTAAATAATGGAAAAGAAAAAGAAGGAGGAGAGATTATATATTAATATTTACAAGTATTTACAATATATACAAGTGTATTTACAATTATGTAATGAGTATTAACATAAGCGTGCTTTAAAGGATGGATATAAGTATATATATATTTATATATATATATAGCCACCGTGGGACATGATATGGTCAGTGGGTTTATAGATAGTCATCATATAAACGGAGTATAGGAGAAACCCTCGTTCAGACCATTTGGGGACAGAGTTTTTAATGTAAAAATCCAATAACTTTCCCTTTGGAGTAGTTTGTTGTCTATATCACCTTTCCTGGGACCTAGCTTTATTTTTTCGATTCCACTGAACCGTAAACCGTTCGCTAGGCCTCCATGTTTTAATTTCAAGTGCCTGGAGATCACTGTATCAGTTTGTCTAGTGGGGTTCACTGAGTTAACATGTTCTAGGATCCGGTTTTTAAATGGTCTAAAGGTTTTTCCTACATACTTTTGATCACAGCTGCATGTTAGACCTTACAAATTACAGACGATGAACATCATGTCTCCACTACCTTGTTTAAGAAACCTACTGCCACCAATAACCTCTTGAACTGGCAAAGTCACCACCCCAGCTCCCTTAAAAAAGGCATACCGGTAGGCCAGTACTTGCGAGTGAGACGGAATTGCTCGACTCTGGAGGAATTTAAAATTAAGGCCAAGTCTCTGAGATCTCAGTTTAAAATCAAAGGATACTCGAATAGATGCCTCAAGTCAGCATACAAGAGGGCTTTAATGACGGAACGAGAAACTCTCCTTGAAGATAATCTCAAGAAAGATAAGCCTCAAAACCTAATCAGGTGCATTGGCACTTTCGATTCCGGTTGGGACCCTGTAAAACGGATTCTAGATAGATACTGGCCTCTCATTTTTCAAGACCAACACCTTAAAGAAGTCCTAACCCCTCATGTGTCGCTTACAGCCAGAAGAGGTCGCAATCTCAAGGACCTTTTGGTACCCAGCCATCTGTCACTACCCAAACCTGAGAGTACATGGCTGAGAACACCAGCTATAGGCACTTTCCAATGCGGCCGATGTAAGGCGTGCAAGTTTATCCGCAAGAATTCAAAAACCTTTTCGAATTCCACTAATACCCAGGTTCATGCGGTTAAGACCTTCTTTAATTGCCAAACAGCTGGCTTGATCTACCTTCTAACATGCAGCTGTGATCAAAAGTATGTAGGAAAAACCTTTAGACCATTTAAAAACCGGATCCTAGAACATGTTAACTCAGTGAACCCCACTAGACAAACTGATACAGTGATCTCCAGGCACTTGAAATTAAAACATGGAGGCCTAGCGAACGGTTTACGGTTCAGTGGAATCGAAAAAATAAAGCTAGGTCCCAGGAAAGGTGATATAGACAACAAACTACTCCAAAGGGAAAGTTATTGGATTTTTACATTAAAAACTCTGTCCCCAAATGGTCTGAACGAGGGTTTCTCCTATACTCCGTTTATATGATGACTATCTATAAACCCACTGACCATATCATGTCCCACGGTGGCTATATATATATATAAATATATATATACTTATATCCATCCTTTAAAGCACGCTTATGTTAATACTCATTACATAATTGTAAATACACTTGTATATATTGTAAATACTTGTAAATATTAATATATAATCTCTCCTCCTTCTTTTTCTTTTCCATTATTTAAGTTGCGTACCTGTAGTATCATCTGTCCTTACAATCAGTATTTTGATAACCTATCGTCCAAGACCGAAGTATACAATGCAACCTAGGCACTGTGTACCAACACGCTAGAGATAAGAGACCTTACATCCATATTACCTCACCGCTAGGATGTTCCTTAACCCCCTCTAGAGACATTGGAATCATATTTATATCTCACGAACCATAGATTAGCCATTTAGCACTCTAGGGGACATAGGATACAATCCTTTACTGGTACACATTTTTTGACGGATTGCTAAAGTCTCTTTCTCACATTTGCATAAACCACGATTGTTTATACTGTATGTACGGCTGAAGTTAGAGCTGATAAGTCATGTAAGTTTGGCACCCTTATTCTGATCTAGATACTGTGACACCTATAACCGCCACAGCCTCATAAGGATCCCACTATAGACATTTACAGACCCCTCTCGGCAGTGAGAGGGTTAATCTAACACGGCAGAACACTATAGTATCAGAATGCTAATGATAGGCTGTTTCGGACCAGCCCATTAGCATATTCCGACGGAGACCAGTATATATACAGACACATCGTATTATGTTAAGCCATTCTGTACAGCATTTGCCGGTAAACATAATAAAAGGGACGACCTAGTCTATGTAGTTACTGTTGCTAGTTTCATCCACACAGTTTCGCATATTCTGATCTACACTGACAGATCGATGTCTATATCCCCCAAACGGCACACAGTTGGTTAAACAATCTTGGTAGTTCGTCAGGAAACTAGGCATATGACTGGCTGACCAGTCAAGGTCATTAGCATATGCCCACGTGGGTTTCTTGGCGCCCGATTCTGGGTATCTGATTGGACAGCTAGTTTATCTACAGAGACTTGAATACATTTAAAAGGAGACTAGCAACCAGTCTCCCATTAGCCCCTGACGAAGGTGCATCTAAGAAAGCACCGAAACGCGCGTCGGGCTCTATGGGCTCTTTTCCTTCACACTTTTACACTTAAGGCTATCTATCACCATGTGCAGGCAACCAACATTCTAAGTATGGTTCTGCACATGGAGCCACTTTAATTTAAATTTTGTTTCATTTCACCTCTCTCTAGTTTTGGTTATGGTTACTTTATAACAACCTGCTGAGAATTTATTCTCACTGAATTGGGGGATCCCTGGTAACCACTGCAACAGTTATTTGCTGGATGTTGCAGTTTTCTAGCTTATATATTTTCAAGGGATATAGGTATTTTTCCCTCAATAGCTAGATTTTATTTCCACAGGGAATAACTATTTGTTGCCCCGTATGCCGGCTTGATTCACGACCCGACTACTGTCACCACATTGATTTAGATGACCTGTAGTCTGGAGTCAGCTACTAGCCACATGGCATTAGAACTCTCTACACTTTAGTAACCACCAAGACACCTATGTCAGCCAAGTGTCATACACCTACCCTTTCCACCCCTAGCTCTGGACTTGACCAGTCGTATGCTCAATAAAGTCAGTAGCCAGCTAGCAATTATTTTTGGAGGTCTATGGGTTTTTGAGTATCACTTGGCATCAGGGAGGTGAGCCATTAAGGCAAGTTTCGCACTATCTTTAATTACAAGTATTTTTCACTTGAATGTACTGATTCTATTTAATTATTTTCTTTATCATATCCAGTTATACTCGGACAGTCTGGCTTGTTCCAGCCGTTTGAGCAATTTTTTGTTTGTTCTCCTAACGGGGTTAAGCCCCAGGACACCACTGGAGTGTCCACCAAGGTATCTTTCACCAGTGGGAAGGCTCCTATTCTTTGGACCCATCCTCACAGGTGGAATCTTTTCCTGTTACAAAAATGCCATTCTACCTGTGTATGATTTACTGAGAACATTATAGGCTTAAAAAGTAACTTTTAATAAATAAATCTAAAAGAAAAAAATATAGAAAAGAAAAATATAATATGAACAGCAGGAGTGAGTGGAGACTATACAGCGAGTAAAACTCTGTGACTACTTATACAAGCTGTAAAAGTGTAAACATAACACTAATGCTGAAGCAATACTGTTTTGCTACAATATAACATCAGTGTATTCCCAAGTAATAGAAGTGATACTATATTATCTTATATATCACTAAACAGTTTTAATCCTAACACTAACTCTACCTCTAACCATAACCCTTAGGAAACCCTCTGCTAAAATCAGTACTGTTAGCAGATGAGTTTCCTAGCTAAAACAGTAGAGAGCAGTATAAAGCCATCATCTACATGCAGTTTTCAGCATTAGTCATATCCCTGTAATGCTATTTGTGATCTGTGCTGAACAGCTTGCAAAGCCCAGCATCAAATACAATCAGCATGAGGCCATAATGGGAGACCCTGTTCAGACCCAGGGTTCCCCCTTGAGCACCTGCCAGCTCAGAATCAGCAAGGATGAGAGCGAGCTGTTCAGCTTCAGTGACATGTCATGATTCCCTTTTATTCCAGAAGTTTGGTCCTTAAGGGGTTAAAGAGCTACAGCTCTTCGGTCAGCTTGGAGCCACTAACTGACATTCTGAGAGAGGGGAGCCCAAGGTATAGATTGTTACTGGGGTATCCCTGGTGTGAACAGGGTTTTAACCCAGCTCACACAACATTGCTGCAATAGGTATTTAAATGCTTTTAAATGGCTATAGTAGCAGTCTGTTTTAGCACTGCATACAGTGCATCTTTCAGTCTGGGGCTCCTAGTGTGAACTGGGATTTAACCCCAATCACATCGCAATGCAGTCAATGAGGATTTAAATATCAATTTAAGCGCTTCAGACTTCTTTTGGATCAACAGCAAAAACATATGTAAGGAAGGCTGAACTTGATGGACACAAGTCTCTTTTCAGCTATGTAACAATGTAATTTAAAGGACTGTATATAGTGCTCACTTTAACCTCTGCTGACAGAGGGGAGCAGGGATTTAACCCTACACACACCAAAATGATAGGACGTGTGAATACGTCCTAACCGCATTAAAGCCCTGTATATTAAGGATGTAATTATTTGTCCTAACTTCGTTAAGTGGTTAAAGAGAAACCCATAAATTACAATGGGATAAACACAGAGCACACATTCTAGCTTTTATTTCAGAAGTTGGATATCGCCTCCATCCTTAAGGGGTTAAATCTTTATTAGTGATAGATTGACCTTGTCAACACCAACATATGCATGATTACTCACACATATATAAGTAGCCACTTACAGAATTCTAATTGGCCATGCTCAAATACACCCAGAACTAAGCATGCCTAATTAGCCAAACAGGCATTACTAGCCATTCACATGCACACATAATATGTTACATGCACCAACCTTATTAGTAACACTCATACAGCTAACACTTACACACATTTGTATACAAACTTCTTTTATTAAAGGACCACTCTAGGCACCCAGACCACTTCAGCTTAATGGGTGCCAGGTCCCTCTAGGATTAACCCCTTTTTTTTTTTTTTTTTTTTTTTAAATAAACATAGCAGTTTCAGAGAAACTGCTATGTTTATATTAGGGTTAATCCAGCCTCCAAATCCTCTAGTGGCTGTCTCACTGACAGCCGCTAGAGGCGCTTGCGTGATTCTCACTGTGAAAATCACAGTGAGAGCACGCAAGCGTCCATAGGAAAGCATTGTAAATGGCACTGGCACTATAGTGGTCCTTTAACTCTCTGCTCATCCCTTGAAACACATCTGCAACCTGTTGTCCTCACTTCCTGTTGACCCTTTGGGGGAAGCAGGAGAGATGTGCACCTAGCGGCAGAGCTTTACCTACTACTCCCCTTCATCACTTTTCTCATTAACAGGCACAGGGTGTTGGGATAACACCTCATATCCCAGCACCCTCTACCTGTCCCAGTGTTACATTGAAGAGGTTGCTGACTGTTACTCTGCAGATTGGGAAGACAGCAATTAAAATCCTGCCCAACATCCTGAGTTCCGTTATGGAAACTACTCATCCTCCATGCCCACACTGTCATGTGGCCCTCAAAGTGAATAGCCCAGTGTAGTTGCCTGCGTACCTTTCCCAAAGTGTGGGCCTTTTATTATGGATTGCACTTATAATACAGAACATCTTATAACTGTCTAGAATGATAGAGTCTAGAATTAGAATGTTGAGATGATTTTTTACAACCCTGTGCTTTTAAACTTGCAAAACAGGATCTATGTTGTAGATGAAGATTAGAAAAATGTATTAAAAGCATTATCCACACCTTATGCATTACCTTTTTACATGTGTGAAGATCTATAAAAGGCACCCATGACGTAGTATGTATACAAACATACGTTGTACTTGAAAAATGTTTAATTACTCAATAAAAACTGTTGACCAGAGCAACACTGTATTGTATTTTGCGTTTTTTTTTTTAGTTAATGGATTCAAATAAATTCAAGAACCTTTCTGTTTCACTGAACTTTGTGTGTTGCCTCTCTTCTCCCCGTGCATCTACTTTTCCCTTCACTTCCAATGACAGGATTTTAGAACCTTCCTAATCCTCCTTAACTCCTCTAGCTTTCATTTTTCCATTAACACATTTTCCCAGTGCTCCTCAATTAACCCACACAGCAGGTCTGCACATACAAAACATCATTCAGCTGCCCTTCTCCACACAAGTATTTCTGTAAAGCCATGTCTTCAGATTGTACAAGAAAGCTGGTGTTTGTTCCAGTATTTTATTTTCCATGCAGTTAATCTTGTGTTAACATACCAATAACGTGAAGAAAAAATAAAAAATGAAAAGCTGGAAACTGAATAACAGAAAATTACAGATTTTTTTGTATGTGTGATCTATACAATATAATGCAAATACTGGCATTCAACCATTTAATATAATGTGCTGAATATGTACAAGTTTATTTACTTAAAGGACCACTCTAGGCACCCAGACCACTTCAGCTTAATGAAGTGGTCTGGGTGCCAGTTCCAGCTAGGGTTAACCCAGAGAAACTGCTATGTTTATTAATGGGTTAAACCTTCCCCCAAAGCCTCTAGTGGCTCTCATTGACAGTCGCTAGAGGCGCTTGCGTGATTCTCACTGTGAAAATCACAGTGAGAGCACGCAAGCGTCCATAGGAAAGCATTGTAAATGCTTTCCTATGCGACCGGCTGAATGCGCGCGCAGCTCTTGCTGCGCGTGCGCATTCAGCCGACGTGGCGGAATGGAGGCGGAGAGCTCTCCGCCCACCGCTGGAAAAAGGTATGTTTTACCCCTTTCCAGAGCCGGGCGGGAGGGGGACCCTGATGGTGGGGGCACCCTCAGGGCACTCTAGTGCCAGGAAAACGAGTTTGTTTTCCTGGCACTAGAGTGGTCCTTTAAGTGAAAATTCAAACTGAATTTCAAATTTAAAGGGACACTATATAGACACTGTAGCGGTACCCCTGGCTAGGTACCTCCGCCAAGGACCGCTTCCTAGCTGGAACAGGGGACAAACCGCAGCACTTCTGCCCACAGTCGCTGTGGCTTGACTGGTGCCCTGGAACCGCTCCTTCCTGGAGCCGAATGGGGAATTAGCTCTAGTCCTTACAAGGACTTTCCCCATTGAATCCCATGGAAGCTGAAACAGCAGACACAGAAGTAAATCTTCTTTCCCTCCAATAACAGGACGACACACAGTTTTGGAATGTAAGCTGGAACAGAATTTTGATGGAGGCGCACTGGCCTTTTATGCAAGTTTCCCAACAAGGGTGACACCCAGGTGGACCTTGTTGGGCACAGGGACACAAAGTGAATAAACCAATAAAAACAGAATCATACAGTGAGGCACTCCCATACACAAACAATAGAATCCCTTCTCTGTGCTTTGGAGATAACTGAATCAGGAACTGTACTAATCTAACACAATTATCTCCAAGCACAGAAAAACATTTTTATGAAACCCCAAAAAGTACCTTAAAACACATAAAACCCCAATATAGTTACATTCCCTGATCTGGGTGAACAACATATCCAAAAATCACCTAGATCGGTTCAGAGGTTCAGGAATTTCCTAGAAGTCATAGTTTTGACCGACCGTGCACATGGTCCTATGCCAAAAGCAGTTCCAGGGAAATCAGTGCTAACAGTCGGTCAAGTTTGGTAGTCTTTTACAGGTTTCCCTGCAGGGCCAATAGTCTGTGGGCAGGAGGCTGGCAAGCAGGCTCCTCCAGGAGCTCGTGGCAAACTCACTTGGAGAGGGGTGTTTGTCACAGACACCATAACAACTTTAGCTTAATGAAGCATTTTTGGTGTATAAATCATGCCCCTGCACTGTCATTGCTTAATTCCAATTAGGAGTTTGATCACTTTATTTATGCAGCCCTAGTCACACCTCACTGCATGTGACTTGTACAGCCTTCCTAAACACCTCCTCAAAAGGAATCTAGATATTCTTATTGACAATCTTCATTAAATCTTTTGTAAGTAATACAGAAGAGAGAAGTCGAGAGCACCACAGAGCATAAGAGGTCCTACAAAAAACAATGTTCTACTTTTCTTTTTTGTAGCACGAAATACACTGGTGTTTAATAAAAAATATTGCTGCTGACTCAAACATAGGTATCTAGACGTTCTGGCTTCCTTTATTGCACAGTCTGTTTAATCCAGAATTTTGCATCTCCTGATCTGTTCATATCCTTCTAGAATCTAGACCATACATGAGCCTCATGAGTGTTTAATTTACAGAGCAGGAGATAAAACATCTAAAGCAAGTAAACATCTGATTGAAAATGAAACCATTTGCTTTCATGCATGCTGTGTGAGTCACAGCCAGGGAAGGTGTGGCTAGGGATGCTTAATAAAAAACAAAAGTGATATAACTCCTAAATTGCAGGGAATTGAGCAGTGAGACAGCAGGAACAGGCTCTATATGCCAAAACTGCTTCACTAAACTAAAGCTGTTGTTTAAACATATACAATCAGGACACTATAGTCACCCAGACCACTTCAACTCAATGAAGTGGTCTGGGTGCCAGGTCTCTCAGGTTTTAACCCCTCAGATGCAAACATAGCAGTTTCAGAGAAACTGCTATGTTTACATTGCAGGGTTAATCCAGCCTCTAGTGGCTGTCTTCGGGACAGCCACTAGAGGCGCATATGCGACGCTGGAGGCATATTATGCCTCCATCGTGCAGAGCGTCCATAGGAAAGCATTGAGAAATGCTTTCCTATGGACACTTTGAATGCGCGCAGCGCTGGTGACCTCACCGCCCCCGCCGACGTCAGCTCCCCCGTCTGATGTCAGCGGGGGAGGAGAGGTCACCAGCGCCGAGGGAGCCCGGCGCTGGAATAAGGTAAGCTGCTGAAGGGGTAAAAATGTAAAGTTTGAAAAAAAATGGAATGGCTGTGTCCCAAATGTGCCCCTCCGATGTCCACATATACCTGGCAAAGGTACATACGGGGGTATTTTTGTACTCAGCCGACATAGCTGAGCAACATATAAAGTATTATAGAGTGGTGGTACACATAAGGTTTGCAAAATATACTGTGCAAACTCACTTTGTGTGTCAAAAAGGCAGAAAAAACGCTTATTACCACTACACCTGGTACAAGCTAGCGGAAAAATGATCCCACACTAATTTTCAAAATATGCCTTTTGAAATACCCTGGGATGTCTTCTTTAAGAAATGGTATGGCTTTATGGAGTATTTGGATTATATAGCCTGGTAAAATACTCTAAAATGGGACATGGGCACAGCGTAAAAATGTAAAGTTTGAAAAAAAATGGAATGGCTGTGTCCCAAATGTGCCCCTCCGATGTCCACATATACCTGGCAAAGGTACATACGGGGGTATTTTTGTACTCAGCCGACATAGCTGAGCAACATATAAAGTATTATAGAGTGGTGGTACACATAAGGTTTGCAAAATATACTGTGCAAACTCACTTTGTGTGTCAAAAAGGCAGAAAAAACGCTTATTACCACTACACCTGGTACAAGCTAGCGGAAAAATTATCCCACGCTAAGGTTCAAAATATGCCTTTTGAAATACCCTGGGGTGTCTACTTTAAGAAATGGTAGGCCTTTGTGGGGTAGTTTGAATTTAAAACTTACGAAGATGCTTGGAAATTGCACATAGGTCCAGCGTCAAAATTCAAAGTTCTGTAAAAACTGATATGGCTTGGTCTCCAATATGCCACTGTAGCTTCACAAAATAGTGCCAAAGACATTCATTGGGGGTGTCTTTTTACTCAGAAGACTTAGCTGAGCATAATTTGAAGGTTTTGAACTTAGTGGCACATATGAAATATACAAAATGCCCAGCAAAAATGCAATCCGTATGTCAAAAAATGCACAAAATTATTTTTTACCACATACTTTGGCATATATTGGTGAATAAATGGGGGCATGCTAAGGCACAATATGCACCTTATGATATACCCTGGAGTGTCTACTTTTACAAATGGTAGGCCTTTGTGTTTTTTTTTTTTTGAACAGTCAAACTGTTATAATACCCCAAATGGAAGCATAGGCTCATTAAATCCGTCTCTCAAAATTCAACTGTGAATACTGAAAAGTACAGGTCTCCTGTATGGCACTGTAGCTTCACGAAATAGTGCCATAGACATACAATGGGGGTGTCCTTTTACTCAGAAGACTTAGCTGAGCATAATTTGGGGGGTTTGAACTTAGTGGCACATATGAAATATACAAAATGCCCAGCAAAAATGCAATCCGTATGTAAAAAATGTACAAAATTATTTTTTACCACATACTTTGGCATGTAATGGTAAAAAAATGGGGGCATGTTAAGGCACAATATGCACCTTATGAGATACCCTGGAGTGTCTACTTTTACAAATGGTAGGCCTTTGTGGGGGTTTTTGAACAGTCAAACTGTTATAATACCCCAAATGGAAGCATAGGCTCATTAAATCCGTCTCTCAAAATTCTACTGTGAATACTGAAAAGGACAGGTCTCCTGTATGGCACTGTAGCTTCACAAAATAGTGCCATAGACATACAATGGGGGTGTCCTTTTACTCAGAAGACTTAGCTGAGCATAATTTGGGGGGTTTGAACTTAGTGGCACATATGAAATATACAAAATGCCCAGCAAAAATGCAATCCGTATGTAAAAAATGCACACAATTATTTTTTACCACATACTTTGGCATGTAATGGTAAAAAAATGGGGGCATGTTAAGGCACAATATGCACCTTATGAGATACCCTGGAGTGTCTACTTTTACAAATGGTAGGCCTTTGTGGGGGTTTTTGAACAGTCAAACTGTTATAATACCCCAAATGGAAGCATAGGCTCATTATATCCATCTCTCAAAATTCTACTGTGAATACTGAAAAGGACAGGTCTCCTATATGGCACTGTAGCTTCACAAAATAGTGCCAAAGACATACAATGGGGGTACCGTTGTGCTCAGCAGAAGTAACTGAACACATAATAAAACTTTGTACAGGAATAGCACACAACAACTTTACAAAATACACATGAGAAGTTCTTTGTTATACGTTTGTGTGCGAAAACCCCCCCAAAACACAATTTTACTCCAATATTTAGCAGAGGTTGGCGGTAAAATGGCTACGTAGAAAGTGTCAAAACAACCTTAGGTAAATAGCCTGTGATGTCTACTTTATATAAATATATACTTTTGTGTGGCAATTTTGTTTTATTTTATGGCTATTAGGCTTACAAGACAAACATACCAAATTCTAAAATCGCTCCATATTAAAATTTTATTTTACTCCTTGTGCTTTGTGACCTGTAACTACCAAAAAAAAACCTTAAAATCCCAGACACATTATATATTCTGTAAATCAGAACAAATAAATGAATTTATTTTTAATTACTTTCCTTAACCTGCACTAATTATGCACACATTATGATTGCAAAAACTGTAAAAAAACCCAATATTTTTCATTTTTTTTGCATTTTTCTGTATTTTTTTTATAATAAGTAAGCATTTATATATTTATATGTTATATCAAATTAAAGCCCTTTCTGTCCTTTAAAAAACAGTATATAATATGTGTCGGTGCAATAAATGAGAGAGATGCAAATTGCAGTTGAACGCAAACAGCAAGAAAATGCAAAAATTACTTGTGTCATTAAGCGTAAGTCAAGCTTCTGAAGCTCTGTCCTTAAGGGGTTAAGGACTGAGCCAAATGTACACGGTGTGATCAAAACAAAACGTAAACAAAAACTTGAATTTGCGCTTAATGTCTGTTCAGGCGTAATTCGCCTCTTTCATATTATGTGCACCCACACTTATTATATATCATTTTATTCAGGAGAAACAGGGCTTATTATATATCATTTTATTCAGGAGAAACAGGGTTTTCATTTAACATCAAATATTTAGGTATAAAACATAACATAATTTTTTTTATTATGCAATTTTTCAAGGTACAAAATACAAGACATACTCTTTACATTAAATACAATAAATACAATGGATATAACTTCACATAGTGCGTGAGGCCCAAGATATAGCTAAGTTGTGGGACCTTCGCGTTTGTTGTACATTCCATTATCTTACATTTCCATCTTAAATAAAGGTTTAAGTGTACCAACTAGTTTTCATCAATCATAACGGTTTTAGTTCTTTATTATACACGGAATTGCCTTGTAAGATGGGAGCAGTTTATAATCCTAGTATTGTCCGTCACAGTGCCTAGTCATGTCATGGTTTTTCTTGACTTTGGTTGCGGTTGTTGTTCATGTCTTTTACTGTCCGACGGTCTAGGGCACTCTGAGTTACAGCAAAATGAGCCGTTGGGTTTTTGGTTGTACCTTTTTTAACTTAGGATGAACATATTATTTCCCTATGAACTGGGGAGGTGAAGGGGGGGGGGGAGATTGGATGGGTGGGGTGGACGGGGGGAGATATATTTTTTGTTCCCCGAGAATGCGTTGCCTAATTCTTTACGTTGTCTCTTAGGTTGTAGTGGGTTTGGTATCCTCTCTCTCTAGTGGGCTATATTGCCCAATTCTTTGTGTTTTAGTTCTGGGAGTTTCTATGTGTGTCCCACATTTTCCACGCTTCCACCCAAAATTATTGTGGAGCTCTGTATGCTCTCGTGGTGCATTCGTAGGATTTGATCGTGTCTAGCCGCAGTATGCTCGTTTCTATTGTTGGTGGATCTTTTTGCAGCCGGGCTTTAGCTATAGATGTGATTACCATTATGGTGATGTGAAAGATAAGATATTTTAGGGGTTTAGGTAGGTGTGGTGGGATGTGTTGCAGAAAAAAAAATTCTGGCGTTAGTGGTATGTCTGTGTGTCCTATAGTTTGTATTAGTGATTGAGCATCTGCCCATATTTTTACTATGGCCGGGCATGTCCACCACATGTGCAGAACGTCTCCCGTATCGTGTCCGCATCTCCAACATGCCCCTGTGTGGTTTGGGTCTATGTGTTTCAGCTTAGTAGGTACCATGTGCCATCTGTTTTCTGCCAAGTTTCTTCTGGTAATTGTTTCCCTATATCCTTCTCCCACCTTTTTATAAAGCTCATGTTCCGTATCTCTGTTGTGGGGGTATAACTGTTATAAATTTTGGAGATTATGCCCGGCGGTTTTGTAGTTGTTCCGCATATGTGTACCAGAGTTCGCATGTGCCCCTTAGTGGTATCTGTGAGTGTTGGCCCTCTATGTGTTTTAATCCAAGAGGTTATTTGTCTGTGCACGAATGCTGCCGTGAGAGGGAGGTTATATATTTTTTTGTAATATGCTGAAAGGGAGTTGTTCGTTTACGCCCATGAGTTGGTGTACGTGTGTCAGCCCCCGGCTGGCCCAACCGCTTATATTTAGCTGTGGTATCAGCATGTCAAAAGATTGGAGTAGCATTGTCGGCAGGACTTCTCTATGAAGATTGAGATCTTTTGTATATCTATTCCATTCTTTTAGTCTCAGCGCGGTCACGGGGAGCATGTTCTGAAATTTTCGTCTGTTTTGTTTATTTATCCCTGCTATCTTAGTAATTTCATAACCCTCAGTGTATGTGGCCTCCAGTTGTACCCAGGAAGGTGGCGTGTGAATGAAATGCAGCTATCAGGGGACTAATGATAGCTGCTTTATAATATAAATCTAGGTTTGGGAGACCCATGCCTCCTCTTTTTTGTGGTAGGTAGAGTATATTTGCTGCCACTCTAGGCCTTTTCTATGTCCATACAAAGGAGTTAATTATGTTCTGCGCTTCTCTAATATATGTAGTTGGTAGTTGGATAGGTAGGGTTCGAAATAAGTACTGAAGCTTAGGGAGAATCATAATTTTTACCGCCGCCACTCTACCTGTCCAGGAGATATATTTGTTTTTCCAGCCCGTAAGTTGTTTTTTTATTGTTTGGATAAGTGTGATATAGTTTGATTTAAATATTTTGTGTGTGTATTTTGTAAATTTGACTCCCAGGAATGTGAGATGATCCTGCCTCCACTCGAAGGCATTGGATTGTTGTAGTTTGTTGTCTATCTCCGGCGTTGAGTGTAAGCACATAGCTTGTGTTTTAGTAACATTTAATTTATAAAACGAGCAGGCGCTGTATTTTATTAGTATTGTTGTTGAAAGAGGGGATAGATATTAGCGGTTTGGTCAGTGATAACATTACATCATCCGCGAATGCTGTTATTTTATATTCTCTCCCACCCTTTATAATGCCTGTAATCGATTTCCCCCCTCTTTTATAGCTTGTAACAGTGGTTCTAAGGCCAAGATATATAATATCGGCGACAGTGGGCATCCTTGCCACGTGCCGTTAGATATACTAAAGGGCTTTGACTCAAAACCGATATTCGTTACACAGGCAGATGGCTTAGAGTAAAATGCCGAGATTACGTTTAGAAACTGCTGCGGGAAGTTAAATTTCCGCAATGTTTCTCTTAGGAAGTTCCAGTGCAGCCTGTCAAACGCTTTCTCAGCGTCCAGTGACAGGAATACACTGGGTTCCTCCCGTAGTTGTTTAGAGTACATCAGGTTATATAGTTTTCTGGTACCATCTGCTCCCTGCCTGCCTTTTACAAAGCACACTTGGTCCTTTTTGATTATCTCTGGTATCATGTTCGTTACTCGCGTGGCATATAGTTTGGCTAAAATTTTGGTATCCATGTTCAACAAGGATATGGGCCGCAGGTTCTGTGGCTTAGTTGGTGGTTTGCCTGGTTTGGGCAGGGTTACTATATGTGCCATCAGCATGTCTTGCGGCATTGTTCCCGCAGCTATTATATGATTAAATGTGTTCACTAGTTGTGGCCCTATAGTATGTCCAAATGCTTTATAATAGGAGTTGGTGAGACCGTCTGGGCTTGGTGATTTGCCGTGGGGTAACGTTTTTATTATATGTAAGATTTCAGGCAGAGTTATGGGGTTGCTGAGTAGTTTTTGTTGGTCTAATGTTAGACTCGGTAAGGTTATTTTGGATAGGAAGCTTTGTATTTCGATCATAGTCGGTTGGTGCGTCTGTGGGTTCCCTTGTATATTATATAGTGAGTTATAAAAGGTAGCCATTTCAGCAAGAATTTCATGAGGTTCGTATATTTTCCCTCCAGTACTACTATGTAAATAGGAATTTTTTGACTGTGCTCGTTTTTGTCGCAACAAAGATGCTAGAGCTTTTCCAGCTTTATTGCCCTGTGTATAATTGCGCATTTTTAGTTTGTGGATCGTATAAGCTGTACTTTCTAAAAGTATCTCATTAATTTGTTTCGTGATTTCAGTTATTTCACTAGCTTGTTCTGTTGTCGGTTTGAGATATTGGGCGCTCTGTAGGTCTCGTAGTGTTTTCAATAAACCAATATATTTTTGGTCTCTCATCTTTTTAAGGTAAGACGCCCTGCTAATGAAAGTTCCTCTGACCACTGCTTTATGTGCTTGCCATGTGGTTAAGGGTGTAAGTTCAGGCAGAGTATTATTCCTAAAGTATTCAACAATCTCCTGGTTCAATTTTGCGTGGAAGTCTGTGTTGTGCAGCAAGGAGTCATTTAATCTCCATGGCGTTTTACCCCTATGGTCGAATTTGGTCCGTATTGTTGCAGACACTGGGGCATGGTCAGACCATACTATGTCACCAATTTCAACACTAGTTATTCTTTGTAGTATGTCGCTCGTAGTTAGTATCATGTCTATCCTAGAGTAGGATTTATGGACCTGGGAGTAGTAGGTGCATCCCTTTTCGGTTGGGTGAAGTAGTCTCCACATATCATAAAGATTGTGTTCGGAGATTAGTTTATTTAGTGTTTTGCACTGTTGCCTTAGGGATTTGGTCCTAGGTGCATCAGGGCTAAGTGATGTGTCTGCTATTGGGTGTAGGACATGGTTCACATCTCCACATAGTATCAGATGTTTTTTGTATTGGTGGTATTTTATTGAGGACCTTGAGTAGAAAGTGCCTCTGGTTCGCGTTCGGACCATATATCCCCACTAATGTGTATTTAATCATATTTATAATGCAGTAAATTATGAGATAGCGTCCTTGTGGGTCTTTTTGTATTTGTAACAACTCAAAGGCAAGAGATTTGTGGAGGAGAAGGGATACCACCCTTGATTTGGAGGAGTGGGTGGCATGGTACTGGACTGGGTAATCCCTGGCCCCAAAGGTGGGGACCTTATTATGGTTAAAGTGTGTCTCCTGTATACACATTATGTCCACACAGCCACGTTTCATGTCCTCCAGGAGTACTCTTCTTTTGTGAGGGGAGTTAAGTCCCCTCACGTTATGGGTTTGTATTTTCATGCTAAGTTGGGAGAGTAAGAGAGTGCTTGTGGTTTTCTAAGTATTTACGTGCATTTATGGTGCGGTTTTGAGGCCTTAATTTCCCTAGTTTAGCATACTGTGACTGAGTCGAGTGTACCAAATGTTTACGTCGGTTTACGTCAGGTATAACAACGGCGGTTTTCTCTAGGGGGTGAGAGAGGCGGGTGGGGAGGAAGTGACCGGGGGGGGGGGGCAAGACTTGGATATTTACAATGCGCCCCAAACGGGGACATGGCGCCAACTGATGGGGCCATGGGGGGTAGATACCAAGATATCTATACGGGTGGCCAACAGCCTTAACGTTATCTTTATGTAGATTAGGACCTGTATATAATGTGGGTTTTCTGTGTATCGACCCGTGCAAGTTTCCATGTGATCTCCATGAGATATCCCCTATGTCCGTCACCTATTAGACATTTCATATGCTATTATTGCACGTTTGGTTATTTCGACATGCAAGTATAAAATAACAGAATATAAAACAACAGAATATTGGTAACCTGTGATATTCTAACGAACAATCTCAGCCCTCCACTTTAAAACACCCAGGCTTCTAGACTTGAAGTCTTAACATCCCCTGCGGGGCCCTGCACCCATTTTCTTTCTACTTGTTGTGTGTATGCAAGTGGCCCCTCCCTCAGTATGCCTGTTTTTTCCCCATCTAGTGTCTTTCAGGTATATGGGCTGTAACATGTCGTCTTAATTGCGCAGCTGAGTGTTCTGTTAGGCGGTGTTACTCAACAGACTAGGTCATTAGGTGATCTATCTGAAGTGCCCTGTTGTTCTGCATATCGGTTCCTATGCTATCCTCTGCGCCAATATCATCCCAAGTAGCAGTTAATTGCCATTTACCATACAGTTGTAAGCGTATACCCCCTTTACTGAAAGTTAGCATAGCCAATTATACAGATCCCTTCCCCTTGCAGGTCGGGTGATCCTCACATTTTGTATATCTCTGTCTAAGTTACATACGGTTAAAGAATCACAATTATACGTTACATGAGATTTGGCACTATTACAGTATGTTGATTGCTGGCTTGGCACCCGTGTTCCGTCCAGGGAGTACACTTCTGAGGCTTAGAGCGGTAGATACTTTATATTAGTGTACGGTGGGGTCTGCAGGATCAGCAAAAAATGCAAGTCCCTGGGACTGCAGAGTCAATTGGCATATGTGTGCTGTTTGTCCATGTCGCGGTTTAGATGGTGGGTGACCGGTATTATCAGGGAGGTCTCCTGAAGTTGGAGGCATTTCGTATGCCTATGTCTGGATCAGATTCATGCTTGTCGGGTCGTCTCCTTTATTCTCTCAGCGGGGGTCACGCCTGGCCGGTGCCACTTTCCATTCTACCTGTACCCGGCGAGAGGGTGCTTTTGCTTTTTCCAAAGTGTTTTCTATTATACCCCATGTTTGGAGCAACCTTGCCCCTTCTTCTGGGGAGGATATCGTATGTAGAGCGCCTTCTTTGGAGATGATCATTTTCGTGGGGAAGCCCCATCTAAATCTCAACCCATTAGCTCGCACTCTGTCCGCAATGTGTGCAAATTCCTTCCTTCTTCTCAATGTGTTGGCAGATAAGTCGGCGAACAGTTTCACCGTGGGATAATCTTGATGTGGCATCGCTTTGTTTCTGCTTGTGCGGAGAGCGATTTCTTTAACATGGAAGTAGTGTATTTTCGTGAGTACATCTCGTGGAATGGTATCAGGTAAGTGTCTTGGTTTGGGGATTCTATGTACCCGGTCCAGGAGGAACATTTCTTCTGGTATATCGGGCACATAAGCCCTCAGTAGGCCTCGCACATACGTTTGGAGCTCCTCTTGCGGGACCGACTCAGGGATCCCCCGCAGCCGCAGGTTGTTTCTCCTGGATTGGTCCTCGATATACGCAAGTTTGTTTTCGGTTGTTATGAGCTTTTGTTCAAGTAGCTCTACGTGGGTTGCAAGGTCATTGTGTGCTGTAGCGAAATCATCCATTTTGGATTCTACTTGCGGTGTGTGCTTACTGACCTCTTGTACATCTCTCCTCAGAGAGTCCATCGAGTGCTGCCAGGACATGATGAGTTTCTGAGAGAGGTCGTCGAGTGCCTGTTGCAGGTGACTTTTCGTAAGTTGATCTGATGCTGTAAATTGCTCCTCATCATGCTGTGAGCTCTGGTGATCTGGGCTGGCGTCGCCATCTTGGGAAGGCCGCAGCAGCTCAGCGGTCTCTGGTGGATGTTTAGTGCCGAAAAAAAAAAAATTTTCGTTTTTGGCTGATGCCTTCTTCGTTTTATGTTGTGCCATCCTTTGTGTTGGCGTTTTACAGGTCCCAATCGTGCAGATTGATGTGGATTGTAGGCCTCTGTAGCCGGAGCTCAGGTTTAAGCGACCATTAAGCTCGGCAGTTAGCCACGTCCCCCCTATAAAACATAATTTAATATGAATGAAATATAAAAAAATGGGAGAAAATAAGAATTTAAAAACAAAATGTTTAGTTCTATGTGACATTCTAACTGTGAATGTCAATACTGTTAGCTTTTACTGCAATAAAATACACATATTTGTATTTTGCGATGTCTCACGTGTAAAACAGTACCCCCTATGTACAGGTTTTATGGTGTTTTGGGATGTTACAGGGTCAAATATAGCATGTTACATTTTTCAGTTTTTTCACATTGAAATTCGCCAGATTGGTTACGTTGCCTTTGAGACCGTATGGTAGCCCAGGATGGCATACCATTTGCAATAGTAGACAACCCAAGGTATTGCAAATGGAATATGTCCATTCTTTTTTAGTAGCCACTTGGTCACAAACACTGGCCAAATTTAGTGTTAATATTTGTTTGTGTGTGAAAAATGCAAAAACCTAATTTGAACGCCAATTTTGGCCAGTGTTTGTGACTAAGTGGCTATTAAAAAAGACTGGACATACCCCATTTGCAATACCTTGGGTTGTCTACTTTTGCAAAGTGTATTCCATCATGGTGGTAATTCTCATTCCTGGTCTACCATATGGTCTCAAAGGCAACGTAACCAATCTGGCGAATTTCAATGTGAAAAAAATGAAACGCAAGCCTTATATATGACTCTGTAACTTTTGAAAACACCATAAAACCTGTACATGAGGGGTACTGTTTTACTTGAAAGGCTTCGCTGAACACAAATATTAGTGTTTCAAAACAGTAAAACGCATCACAACAATTATATCATCCGTGTAAGTGCCATTTGTGTGTGAAAAATGCAAAACATTTCACTTTCACTGACAATATCATCGTTGTAATACATTTTACTGTTTTGAAACACTAATATTTGTGTTCAGCTAAGTCTTCTGAGTAAAACAGTACCCCTCATGTACAGGTTTTATGGTGTCTTGGAAAGTTACAGGGTTAAATATTGTGCTAGCAAATTAAATTCCCTGGACTTTTGGCCTGGGTTGTCAGGCAGGTCCCGCAAATTGTAATGAATAAAATGACCTAATTATGTAAAATTATTACATAAATATATACATAGAATTATGCCACTCTATATATATATAGTTATTTTAAACTGTTTTGATCTTTTATCGGTTTTTTTTCAGGCAGTACGGGGAGTACCTGTCATTACAGGCATTCCCCCTGCTGGCACTGCCTTGGACGGCTATGCAGTCCATGTGATCGTGACGTCCTTGCAAGGACCTCACGATCACATGGCCCAGGGGGGCCGAAGAGGACAGAGGGGGACTCCCTGGGCTCCTAGTTAAGTCCCCATACCACGATCGCCGGCGACCGGGTAAGTACATAGGACGGCAGGTTCCTTAAGGACGGCATAACACGCCTGTCGTCCTTAAGGGGTTAAATCATTTGCAACAGTTTAAAAGTCCTAAAATTGGATTGTCTTGGGTTGTTTTTTTTATACATATACAGTCATGGGAAAAAGAAAGTACCGTATTTTCCGGCGTATAAGACGACTGGGCGTATAAGACGACCCCCAACTTTTCCAGTTAAAATATAGAGTTTTGAAATTACTCACCGTATAAGACTACCCCCCTTCCAACGCACACCAAATAAAAATTAAAAAAACATCAGATTTGATTTCAATATGGTAATTTTAATTCAAATGCTTATGACATGCAGATACTTAGCAGGAAAACTGTCACTTATAAACATAAGGCTGTTTGTCATCAAACATGAAAACATAAAACAGTGCAAGTGGATTAAACTTTTCCTAATTCACTCTAAAGCTGAAAGGAAGGATAAGACAATAAAACCATGGGAGCTGCCATGCTGTTTGTTTTCTAAGCTGTCAACCAAACTGGAACTGATGATGATAGGAGGAAGATAGCAAACAATAGAGATCAAGTCCCTGGCGAGTTGGCAACGCCCATCATAACGGCAAGCCATTGTATTTTTACCGGTTTTGCTGGCGTCACAGTTTCCCTTTAAAAGCCTACAAAATCCTCCTTTTCGTCATCTGATATCATAAGTACATCAATGACATCTTGTGATACATTTGTAAGGCAGTCATCGTATGGATCGAATTCTGTATCAGATGGTGTGGTCTCAGCTTTCTCTTCATCTTGCCACAAGTAGTCGTCCTCCATACCATCTAATGAATTTGATATGCCACACGTCTTGAAAGACTTGATTACTGTTTCTGCATCAATTCCCGGCTTTTATGACAAACTTGCTCAAAACATCCAACTGTGGAGCACGCATGTTTCCTCCTTTTATGAATGACTTTTCGCCACTAACCATCCATTCATTCCACTGTTCTCGAATGCGATCTCTAAATGGCTTGTTTAGGCACACATCCAGTGGCTGTACCAACGATGTCAATCCTGCAGGAATAACTGCCACATCTGTGTTTAGTTTTGCAAGCCTTTGCTTGGTGCTGGGAGTTAAATGAGCCCTAAACATATCCCACACCAGTAGATTAAGTTTTTGAATAAGTCCACCTGGTCGCCTGCTCCATACATTATCAAGCCATAGCTTTACCCCTTCTTCATCCATCCAGCCTTTTTCATTCACATGTACAAAACAACCAACAGAGAACTTGAGTTTCGGCATTGTTTTTCTTTTAAAAATAATCATTGGTCTCAGTTTGGCACCATCAGCTGTGCATCCTAGTACCACTGTAAAACTGGACTTCTCATGTCCTGCTGTTTTAATTAAAATCGTTTTTTCACCTTTTTGATGGACAGTTTTATTCCCAACCATATCAAAATTCATTGGAGTTTCATCCATATTTCCAATACTACTTAACGCATAGCCATGTTTAGTGCGCTGCTGTATTATGTATCGATGGAAACTATGTACTTTGCTATCAAGATCTGCAGGTAATTTCTGGGCAATTTTCGTCTTTTGCCTTAGTACCATATTATGCCTTCCCATGAATCTAGTACACCAGGATACAGTGGCCTTAAATCTGTTGCTGTGATCTGGGTTAGATTTGGCCCACTGAAGTGCAAACAAACTTATTTTATTTCGAGTCACTACATAACCGTTTTGGCGATGCTCATTCACCATGTCTGCTACATGTTTTTCGAGTTCTGGCCAATGTGGGGTGCCTCTTCTTAATGCACACTTACTCCTTGGCATACTCTTTAATGCTTTTTCATTTACTTTTCAATCCCGAACCATCTTTTCTGTTACTCCATATTGTCTTGCAGCAGCGCAGATATTATGTTCCATGGCAAAGTTTACAACTTTAAGTTTGAAACTGGCTTCATATTTCTTTCTTCTTGCTGGTGGAGCCATGATGGGGTTTTGACTATTGGACATTTGTATACTGCACTGTATGTACGGTACTGTATTTACTGTATGTACAGTACTGTATTTACTGTACTGGTACTGTACTGTATGAACAGGTACAGATACTGGTGCTGTATTGTATGAACAGGTACAGATACTGGTGCTGTATTGTATGTGGTACCCAGTATAACCAAAACAGAGCTAACCAAAACAACCAGCCAATCACGGCAAGTGATGTACGGTACCTTACTGGCTGGTTGGATTAGTCAGCTCTCCCTGCCTGCCCAGCCCTCCCTGTCTCCAAGCTCTCCCTGCCTACCCAGCCCTCCCTGTCTCCAAGCTCTCCCTACCTGCCTCCAAGACTATCAAACACGCCGTCTGGCCCGCCCCGTCCTTGTCTGGCCCGCCCCGTCCTTGTATCCTATTACGTACCTCCTTCTCTGCCTCTCAGATCTCGCACATCTGAGATCTCGCTCCTGAGGACTGCAGTGAATCGGCGCATGTGCGCGACCTGAGAGGCAGAGAAGGAGGTACGATAATAGGATACAAGGGCTTCTTCTACAGCGCCGCCCTTGCTGATTTTATATGGTCGCCGCATACGGCGGGGATGCGGCCGCGCTGTTTTTGAGCTCCCCCCACCATATGCAGCAACGTAATGGCCAGTCCGGTTTCAGCACCCGGCGTATAAGACGACCGACTTTTAAAAAGATTTTCAAGGGTTGGAAAGTCGTCTTATACGCCGGAAAATACGGTACACTCTTTTTGAATGCTGGGTTTACATAATCAGGACATAAAAACAATCATCATTTCCTTAGGTAAACACAACTTCAGATGAACCACAACACATGACATATTACACCGTGTCATGATTTATGTAACGAAAATAAACAGTCAAAATGGAGAGGCCATGTGTGAAAAACCAAGTACACTTTATGATTCAATAACTTGTAGAATCGTTTTCAGTCTCACGTCGCTGTGGAGTACTTTTGTCCCACTCCTCTTTACAACGTTGCTTCAGTTCATTCAGGTTTGCTGGCATTTGTTATGCACACCTCTCTTAAGGTCATACTATTTTTTTAAAAAAAATTATAAATCACCTTTTATTGAGTTTTTCCAAAGAAATATACAATTGCAAGTAATAGGTAAGTTAATCAAAAACTAGTGGGGGGTGGGGCCTGGACAGCATGGCAGACAGACGTGCACAGCATGTGCTCTCCACATAATCCTCAATTATTGTGTTTCTAAGAAGGATTCTCATTCACCAACCTCATCCCAGTGACTACTGACCTAATCCAGCAGGCAAGGGAGCTACTCTGTGCAAATTTTAAGCCTCATTTCCTATCCGTGGATAGGAGAAATGGCTGATCTCCTGACTTGGAGCTACTGGTGCCTTTTGACCACTACAGCAGTTGCCGCATTCCCCCTCCACACCCCCACCCACTTTGGACCGCTGGGGGATATCCCGGTCCCCACCAGGAAAGCAGTTACCACTGTTTAAGAGGCACATTAACCACACCCAAATCTGAAGCTGTGGCACAGACAAAACAGCAGAGAGATCAGTAAGAAGGTGGGAAGCTACCTTCCAGACAGCCTATGAAGCGGTTTGTGCAGTATCCTAGCTCCGTTTTTTTGAGTCTCGTGAGAGAGAAGCTCAACTCACCATGCCCGCTGCCATTTTGACCCGCGATGAAGTCCCAGCATATCGCTCCCCCCCGGGCAGAGAGCCAAGATGTATGTCTTATTCATTGGCTGTCCACAACCTCAAGGGACTACCTATGGAGTGGGAGTCCCACAGGATTATGACCCAGCCACAGGCTATGGAGAGTTAAGTGGGCTTTCAGCACTGTCTCGTATGTTGACTAGGTTAATAATGATAAGGGGCACAGTATGAACGGTGTTGTCTCTTGCATCTCTCCTTGGTATAAAGCACCCCTGGTCCCCATGTATTAAATTGTTCAGGTGAGGCTGTAACCTATGAGATAATGTCTTTGTGAATAATTCAGGTCACAATTCAGTGGGAATATTGGTCTGTAATTTTTGCATTGCTGAGTTTGGGAACAAGGGAAATGTTTGCCATCAATGTCTAAGATGGCCAGCCTTGTTCCTCATGTAGATTGTAAAGCAACCCAAACAAGCAGGATAAAAGGACCTTCGTCAATTGCTTATAATACCTCATGGACAATCTATCAGGACCTGGAAATTTGCCTGGTTTTGTAGCTTTTAGGACTGTAAGTTCCTCAACCACGAAGGGCTGGTCCAGGATCTCTGTGTCTTTCTAAACATGTCTGGATTTGGCCTATGGTCTAGTCTTGTTCAGTCTGTGAGCACTGTACCCGTAGGGAAAATAGTTTAAAGAGGTATGTATGGATCGCCTTTGCAATTTGGAAGTAGTTTGGAAGGTTGTTCATGGGCGTTTGTATTCTAGAAATGTTAGTGGCTGATGTTTTTGTATTAATCATATGGGCCAAAAGCGAGCCGTACTTATTGGCATTGGAAAAAAATCTTAGTGGTTAAAAGCGCTTTCTGATGGTTGGTGTTAAATAGTCGAGACAATTCCCTATGTCGTGGCAGTAAAGTCTGAAAGTGAGTTTGGTCTTATTTCTGTTTGTCGATTGTTTCCAGTCATGTACTTCTTGGAAGAGGTGAGAAAATTGTGTGTTACAGGCTTTTTGGAAAAAAAAACCATATGACGCATTTTGTGAGCTACCCAGAGAGACAATGGTAATATATTGTCTTTATCATTGTCCTCAAAATAGTGGGAAAGCTCCACCTCCGCGTCCACCAGTGAGTGAAGTCTTCAGTCTGTGAAAGGGGAAGTTCAATGTCATCAGGACTAGGGAATGGTCTGACCATGTCGTTATGCCAATCCAGATTTGTCTCATGTCTGATACATAGTAAAGGCTGAGAAATATGTAATCTATTCCTGAGGAGGTGTCAATACCTGGCTATAGCCCAACATTGAATTCAACTCCCAGAAGCAAACATCCCAAAACTTGCTAGGATCTTGAGTGTTGCCCTCAGGAACTTGTCTTAACAAAGGTTTGTGACATACAAATTTCCGAATGTATGTCTGTCAAGGACTGTGCCCTTTACAAGTACATAGCTGCCCTCTTGATCCGTCAAAACCAGCTCTGGTATAACGGGAAAAGATTTTTGTAGTAAGATCACCAAACCTTTAGATTACCCTATTGGATTAATACTCAGAAAAGACTGTTTATAGATGTGATTTATAAGTTTGGGCGATTGCTCGTCCTTAAAGTGAGTCTCTTGAGAGGTATACCACGCATTTTAGCGATGGACATATCAAAGAGACTGTGATTGTTTTTACGGGACATTAAGAGCCATATACAGATAGAAAGTTAATCACAGACATATGAAACAGAGTAGTGGCTATCACAAGGCTCTCCCAGTTAGCAAATAGGAAGGTGTGGAAGCCAAACTCTATCACCAGCGTGTCGGTAGTGCTCATGTTACTGACCCTGCAGAAAATAAAATTAAACAATTAATTAAAAAAGACCAAAGTATATACATAATACGGTTTCAAGCATCAAGAGGCAAGGTGTCCAAGGGATAATATCTCTGCTTCCGCCCCTGTTGGTTCGCTGAGACAGGCCCTCTGAATCTGCACCCCACTGTCGGGGGTTGATAGTCAAGCCGTGAGACCTCTAAGAACTCTGGAGGGGAGAGTGTTGTCAAATCACATCCAGAAAACAGGCGGAAGTGAGACCAGCAAAGATATCCAAAAACACTCCGACACGCGGCATCCTTCCTGCATCCCGAAACCCCGTCTGTCTCTGAATTGTAGGGTGTTGTCAAACACCAGATTATAATGTGTTGATTTCCGGCTTGTAAGCCCCATTTACATATATTTGAGGAAGACAAAAACAGCCGTAAATGCCAATATTAAACCTTCCCCTGTCAAATCCAGGTTCTCAAGGGGCAAATGCAAGGTCCCCATCATCAAAGTCCCCTTCCCATGATCCAGTGGTAATAACCATAAGAAGAACTCGGACCCTAGGACTCTCATTTTGGCCCCACTTGGAGCTTTCCAAGATATTTGGAATTACAATTACAACTATGAATTCAATAATTTGAAACTGTGTAAAAGTCCTAAGGTTGTTTACATTTTTTGGATTGTGTAGAGATATATATATATTATGCCAGAGTATTGCGGTATGTAATGATACTTTTTTATTCAACTAACAATGTTTAAAAGTACAAGCTTTCGAGCGTTTTCCTCTCTTACTCAGGTCTGAAGCAATATTGATCAATATGATAGTGTTTAACACCTAAAACAACTGAGCAAGCGGATAATTTCAAGAAATTCCCAGATTAAATTGACCACGATGTTCGCCCAACTATTCCCCTCCCGAATACTTTCTGGGGGGATACATGAAGGAGCAGCTCAAGGAGAATATCTGTGCAGAAATTAATGCGCTAGAGCCTTAAACATTAAAGGGACACTATAGTCACCTGAACAACTTCAGCTTAATGGGGTTGTTCAGGTGAGTACAATAGCTCCCTGCAGGCTTTTTTATGTAAACACTGTAATTTCAGAGAAAATACAGTGTTTATATTAGAGCCTAGGAACACCTCCAGTGGCAGTCACTCAGACTGCCACCAGAAGGACTTCCGAGTTAAGTTCTGCCTGATGTGCAGGACTCACGTTTGACGTCTTCACACTTAGCTGAAGACATCAAACGTGCTATCAGAACACAGGAGGCACTGTGAACGCGCCTCCTGTGTCCTGTAGTAACCCCAGAGGCTGTCAGCAGCCAGAGCTGACAGTGTGGGACAGGCTTCCCCAAACTCCAGTCGTTGCTGAACTACAACTCTCAACCAATCTCTCAACTACAATGATTCTCAACCAATCTATTTCATTCATAGAATCATGGGAGTTGTAGTTCAGCAGGGCCGGAGTTTGGGGAAGCATTGTGTGGGAGATAAGATCGGCTCTGGCTGACAGCAGAAGACACAGCAGGAGGATCCAAACCGTAAGTAAACTTATTTTAAAAAAAGAGTGTGAAAGTGTTAGTTAGTGACAGAGAGAATATTAGTGAGTGAGATGGAAATTGATAGATAGTGTCACAGTTCTCACCGTGACATCCAGACGTGGTCTCCCCAGATGTGCCCAACAGGGCATATGAACCTGGATCCTTCTGTGTCCTGGGCCTGCTGTTTTGCCTCTGAGCCACAATTCAGCTCATGTATCAGCCTGAAGTATTGCCTTATCTCCAAAACTAGGGGGCTGGACTTTTCCTGTTGCTGCTCCTGTCAATCTCAGTCCACCTGAAGCAGATCCCAAATAGTATAAAACACTGCAAAAAAGGAAGAGATGGAGGATGCAACAGAGAACAGAAAGGAATAAAGCACCGGACAGAACCAGATCCTAAATCCTAATTCATATATATAAAACTTAACATTTAATCAGTAAGATAAAAGTCCATGGAATGGACTAAAAAAAATAATACACAAAAGAATATATATATTTACTAAAAGAGCCCAGTGGTCTTGTAAAAGCACAAAACACCCGGTACCTGGGTGGAGGTGTCAGATCTCATTAATAGTTTGGTGCAGAAATTAATGCAAACGCACACTCTAATAACTAGAAAATAAATGTAGACTGCTGTTTAAATAGTCCTGCAAGGAGTTAAATATAAACATAAATGTGAAAAGTGGCTAACCAAGCAGAATAATCGCAATGTCGCTGCCCCTATATCTGGACAGATGTGCAGAGTTCCAGCTAATGTGCAACAGTGCCGGATGACCACTAGTATCTCTGACCAATCTGCTACAGTGCTGTTGTGACGAAAGCAACTTTGCCACTGGTTTTTGGAGGGGCCTGTTTGCCAGCCTCCTACTATGGGCCCTGTAGTAACCCATGTTCAAAAGTACTGTTTCTGCCCCTTGGACTTTTAACTGGAATGATTTCAAACATGTGGCGTCGGCCATCTTATATTGTCCAGCAGTGTTTTGTCGTCGAGCGTATGGAACCGTTTTGGGCATGGGACCATCCATGTGAACGGTGGGGCAAAATTAAAAGACTTCCAGGTAATTCCTGAACAACTGAGCCGATCTGGGTGATTTTTGGATATGTTGTTCACCCAGATCGGGGCTATCAGGGGATATGTTGTATTTTGCAGTACTTTTTGGGGTTTGTAAAAATGTAATTTTTTTCTGTTTAGAGTTAATTGAGTTAGCCCATTGTCTTTGTTAATTGTATCACAGGCACAGGGGAGGGATTGTGTATACTGTAGGGGAGTGTCTGCATGTAAGACTCTGTTTTTATTGATTTGTTAATTCTGTGTCCTGTGTCCCATAAGGTTCACCTGGGCGTCAACCTTGTGGGGAAAAACTATAAAAATGCAAGCTGTTCAATAAACCCTCAGAACCTTCTTACCCTCAACTCGCACCCTCGTCTCGTGTTGTAGGGTACTGCTATATCACACTAGGGGTTGCTATACTCCCCTGGATGCTAATAACTAGCTCCTCTTAAGAGCTGTTCCTGCTTCGCTCTCTGAAGGTTCACCCACTGGAGCCTGGAGCCTTGTCGTAGGTCCAGGGTGGGTAGGAGATGGCAAATAGCTATCTTTTAGAATAGATAGCTAAAAGAAGCAAAGCTGCCCCTAAGGCTGTTTCCTCCAACAGATTTCAGCTAGGGACGCCGTCACAGAAATATCTCCATCATTCAACTGCCTGGTATCAGTTTTAGGATAAATAGCTAGTAAGAGCGAAGCTACCCCTGACGCGCATTTCGCCTGTTTAGCTCATCAGAGTGTCAGTACATTGACTCTGGCTCCTGTTATTGTGTATCTTGATCCAGTTTTCTCCAGATGGCTTCCGACCTTGGCTTATTTCTTCGTTTACTCTGACCTCTGGCTTCCCCTGACTTCGGCTTTCCACGACTAGCCCGCATGCACAGACTCACTGCCCAGGTGGCTTCTTACTTGGTCACCTTGGTCTGTGTTTATTTGCAAGGGTGAGCGTATAACTCTGCATGTTGGACTCCACATCAGTTAATATCCTGACATAATGAGCTGACCATGAAGTGTGCAGAGATATACAAGCTACTCACCTCCCTTGCTCAGCAAGTGACCAACATGTTCCAGGCTGTTCAGCAGATGAAGAAGGATGTATTGGCATTTAAATGCACACCCAATCCTGGAACCTGCATATCCAGAAACCTTTGTAATAATGCCTGACAGGTTCGACGGTTCCTGTTCCTCATTCACTATGTTCAAGATGGATTGTGAGCTTCTGTTTGCTTTAAAACTAAGTACCTATGCCACCGACTGTCAAAGTCCGCTCCACTGTTAATCTGCTTTCCGGACGTAGGCATACCAGAAGCTGCAGGAGAAAAGTGCTGTCTTGGACGACTGGGAGTCATTTATAACTGCAATGGACTCTCAGTGCCTTACCTCCAAGAAAGCTACTCCCAAGCCTGCTTCAGGTTCCTGCAAATCTCGGGTACCTAGAGAAAAAGATGACTCCATCCTGTTTCAGTACAAGCCTACCTTCAGTGACTGACCGTGTCACCCTGACTGTACCCAAGTAAGCCATGAAACTCCAGTGGTCAGGGAGGAACCCATGGATATCGGAATTATCCGAACTAGGTTGCCTCCTGAGGAAAGAAACCGTAGGAGAGTCCATGGCCTGTGTGTTTATTTGGAGAAAGAGGGTGCATCATCTCTCTCTTCCCAACTCGTCCACCAAAGCCAAAAGCTCTTCTATATGGACCCATCCTGTCATCCCGGCAACACAGCCTGGAAACTGCCACGGTTGCTGCCTGCCCTGTCCACGTTCCATGACACAAAGAGGTACCCAGACTATGATAAACAACATACCCAGTACTCCTGAGAAGTCTCAACCTTCTGTTCCTGAGACATCTATCTGCACCTCATCCTGTAAATACTTCTATTGACACATCACTACTTCCTGCCAGCCCAAAGAAGTACTACCGTATTTATTCGAGTATAACGCGCAATTTTTTTTTACCGATTTTTAATTTAAAATTAGGGGTGCGCGTTATACTCGAATAAATATACCTCCCAGGACCGCCGGGCTCATTACAAGCCCGGCGGTCCTGGGGGGGCGGGCAGCAAGCGTTTACTCACCTCCGTGCAGCTCCTCCAGCTTCCCTGTGTAAATCTCGCGAGACCCGCGGCCAGCTCTGACGCTCTGACGTTGTCAGAGCTGGCCGCGGGTCTCGCGAGATTTACACAGGGAAGCTGGAGGAGCTGCACGGAGGTGAGTAAACGCTTGCTGCCCGCCCCCCCAGGACCGCCGGGCTTGTAATGAGCCCGGCGGTCGGTATTATCGAGCACCCACTCGAATATTTATTCGAGTATAACAAGCACCCTAATTTTAGATTAAAAATCGGTATAAAATTTTATACCGATTTTTAATCGAAAATTAGGGGTGCGCGTTATACACGTGTGCGCGTTATACTCGAATAAATACGGTACTTTCGGATTGTGCCTTTGCTTCTAATGGTACTATAGTCCCGTATTAAAGATTTACTACAGTTCGAGAAGGCATTGCAAGCCGCAAACTCCGCTCCTGCTGAGGTACGAGAAGTACTTACCACCTGCATCAAAGTTCTTGACTGCTCTCCAGCTGTACCAGAAGCTGGTACTATGGAGACTCACACTGATAAGGGACTCCACTCTGGGGACTTTGACTACAAGGACTTTCTTGATTCGGTTAGTGAAACCGCTGAGGAGTACTGTAACTATAAAGAGCCTGTTCACGCCCAGAGGGAGTTCTTAAAGGTGGGGTCCTGTCACCATTCTCACCGTGACATCCAGACGTGGTCGCCTCAGAAGTGCCCAAGAGGGGATATAAACCTGGATCCTTCTGTGTCCTGGGCCTGCTGTTTTGCCTCTGAGCCACAATTCAGCTTATGTATCAGCCTGAAGTCCGATCTTGCCTTATCTCCAGCACTAGGGGGTTGGACTTTTCCTGTGGCTGCTCAGTCCACCTGAAGCAGATGCCATATCAGCCAGGTATAAAACACTGCCTCTCTCTGAGGGCAGTGTCAGTTCATTGACTCCTGTTATTGTTGGTTCCTGTTATTGTGTATCTTGATCCATTGTTCTCCAGACAGCTTCCAACCTTGGCTTATTTCTTTGTTTTCTCTGACCTCTGGCTACCCCTGACTTCGGCTTTCCACGACTACTCCTCTGCTTGTCCTTGCCTGTACTGTGACTTGGATCTATATCCTGCAAAGCCCCCATGCACAGACTCACAGCCCAGGTGGCTTCTTACCTGGTCACCTTGGTCTGTGTTTATTTGCAAGGGTGAGCATATAACTCTGCACGTCGGACTCCTTATCAGGTAAGATCCTGACAGATAGAAATAGAGAGATAGAAATAGATAGATAGATAGATCTAGAGAGAGATAGAAATATATATACATATAGAGAGAAAGAAAGAGATGCTTCACTCCTACTTGATATTTCCTATCCTAATGTTTCTAATACCCCACCTCCTATAGACTGTAAGCTCATTTGAGCAGGGTCCTCTTCAACCTATTATTCCTGTAAGTTTTCTTGTAATTGTCTTATTTATTGTTACATCCCCCCCTCTCAAAATATTGTAAAGCGCTACGGAATCTGTTGGCGCTATATAAATGGCAATAATAATAATAATAATAATAGATACACATATGGATGGATGTACATAGAGTGTGTGTATGTTTACAATATTTATTTAAAATTTGTGTGTTTTTATATAAACACTATAGAGATCTCTATATATAGTGTTTCTATGGAAACACACAAACTTTGGGCTGAGGAGGTATGCGGTAGGAGGGGGCAGCGGGCATAAACAGCGAGCTGTCAGCACAGCTTGCAAAAGCGCATACCTCGCACATACGCGGTAGAGCGCTCAGTTCATTCATAGAGCAACATTCAATGCCGCCCTATGAAGAACGCGATTGGTGCCGCGCATGCGCACCAGAGAGCAATGACACTTCTCTATTTTGTCATTTTGACAAAAAAGGGGGCGTGGCCTGCCAAAGAGCTCGGTGCTGGAACGGAGGTAAATTTATATGATAAAAAGGACTCAAATTATTATTATTATAATTTTTTGTTATGGGGAAGTAATATAAAAACAAGAAAGAAGGCTAGGGGACCTGTCTTTCTTGCTTTAATATTTTGACTATAGTGCTCCTTTAACTAATGTTTTGAACAATGCAATCGGATAAGCTCGATTTTGCGGGGCGGCAAATTAATTTTGGCCCACCATGTACATACATATATATATGTATAAAAACATTTTAATGGCTGATTACTATTTTTTGTTTGGGGGGGGGGGGGGGGAATCAAATTTAATGCTTGATGGATTGGACCTTGTAATATCCACAATAAATGCTGCCATGATTTGTGAAGTGTACATTTTCTTTTTTGGCAAGAAAATGATCAGCATTACATGCAAACATAAACCCTCAATGCGCTTCTCACACTATGACAAAACCAAACATAAACATTATATATGCTGAGCAAGCACCGTTTAGAGTTCATGACAAATAGTCAGTCACTATGTAGGTTTTTATCAGTTTTTCCTTTTTTCTATCCACCTTTCCCCCGGTACTTTTTGATAGTGGGTTCGTTACATGAGATTCTTTATTGCCTTGCTATTTTATATCATGTGCACCAACCTTGTATTAGTATTTTTTCTATGCTTACAAAAGTCGCAGCAACCTTTTGTCAAGCGCTTAGCCATCACTAGTGACAGCTGAGCGTAAAAAGGCTTTGTTTATGAAGGATCCCATGGCCATTTCCATAGATCTCAGGTTTGTTCTCTTGGGCATGCATGAGAGTACAACACTAATGTTGGCTCCTGGCAGCTGACGTGACAGGAAATAAAGAGGACCAGTAGGAAGAGCATAGTGGTGGCTGCGAGGATCATGTCCAGGTAAGTAATGGAGGCAGCTGCGTGACTCAGGCCCAGGCAAATATCATTCACTTTTCCCTGCACCACTCAGACATCTCACTGCCAGGGGAACAGTCACTGTGGGGGGTCTTTACAAATTATACAATGACCCAAGGCCGTGACAGGATCCCTTTAAGACCGTTATTTGGGCATTTGTGCTTCTTTTTATTGCTTGAGAATATGTCAGACTTAAAACACAATTTATGATCTTGCATGAGCTTACACTTTGAATCATGTTAATTGTTCACATAGTTTTCCTAAATGCAACATGTACCCTCAATCCTAAAGGGACTCTATGCGCCAAAATAACATAATGCAAGCAAGTTTATTGAAGTCACTTTGGAGTATACATCTTGCCTTAGCAGTATCACTACTTAATTATGTGCTATTGAATCACTTTGTTTATGCTGCCCCAGCAACATCTCCACTGGCAGCATCTCACACAGCCTCCCTAAACATTTCCTGAAAACAAGGTCTAATTTTACAAATTTCCTGCATATTACATGCATAATGTTTGCATAAGCAAACCAGTCTAACTTCTAAATGGCAGTGACACTGCATTGAGCATCATCTATAAACCAAACCTGATTCATTAAGCTAATGTTGTTTTGGTGTTTAGAGTAGCCCTTTAAGCTACTATGTGACATTTCCATGGATCTCTGTGATGTCATAGACTGTCAAGGAAAAGAACACTTCACACTTCCTTAACAAAGCATAAATACACATGCACAGCCAACACCAAGACTAAATGTCGCTTTTGTATCCATCAATCTCTGGACTTTGTCTGTTTCTCTTCCTAGAGATGGGGAACAATCCGACAGGACCTCAAGAATATAATCATATGGAAACTTTTGAAAGTACACAGTTGGGTAAAAAAATACCCTGCAAATATCAAACATGGATACGGAAGAGAGAAGGACAAGAGGAAGTGGCCATATGGGGAAGAATGGAGAAGGTCCTCCCCTTAACAATGACCATAGAGTTTTTGTCATGTGTCCTGATGATCATAGCAGAAAAGAGTGGGGTAAGAAAACTGCAACAGAAAATACAGTATGAGTAAAAAAAATTTGGGAGCGAATATACAGGGAGTGCAGAATTATTAGGCAAGTTGTATTTTTGAGGATTAATTTTATTATTGAACAACAACCATGTTCTCAATGAACCCAAAAACCTCATTAATATCAAAGATGAATATTTTTGGAAGTAGTTTTTAGTTTGTTTCTAGTTATAGCTATTTTAGGGGGATATCTGTGTGTGCAGGTGACTATTACTGTGCATAATTATTAGGCAACTTAACAAAAAACAAATATATACCCATTTCAATTACCGTATATACTCGAGTATAAGCCGACCCGAATATAAGCCGAGGCCCCTAATTTTACCCCCAAAAACTGGGAAAACTTATTGACTCGAGTATAAGACTAGGGTGGGAAATGCAGCAGCTGCTGGTAAATTTCTAAATAAAATTAGATCCTTAAAAAAATTATATTAATTGAATATTTATTTACAGTGTGTGTATATAATGAATGCAGTGTGTGTATGAGAATACAGTGTGTGTGTGTATGAGAATACAGTGTGTGTATGTATGAGAATGCAGTGTGTGTGTATGAGAATGCAGTGTGTGTGTATGAGAATGCAGTGTGTGTATGAGTGCAGTGTGTATGACTGCAGTGTGTATATGAATGCAGTGTGTGTATATGAATGCCGTGTGTGTGTATGAGTGCAGTGTGTGTGTATGAGTGCAGTGTGTGTGTATGAATGCAGTGTGTGTATGAATGCTGTGTGTGTGTATGAATGCTGTGTGTATGAGTGCAGTGTGTGTGTATGAGAATGCTGTGTGTATGAGTGCAGTGTGTGTGTATGAGAATGCTGTGTGTATGAGAATGCTGTGTGTATGAATGCAGTGTGTGTGTATGAATGCAGTGTGTGTGTATGAATGCAGTGTGTGTGTATGA
Organism: Pelobates fuscus; assembly: GCF_036172605.1. NCBI lineage: Eukaryota > Metazoa > Chordata > Amphibia > Anura > Pelobatidae > Pelobates > Pelobates fuscus. Next base: position 90,679,799 of record NC_086328.1, on the reverse strand, counting down.
GTGCAGTGTGTGTGCATGAGTGCAGTGTGTATGAATGCAGTGTGTGTGTATGAATGCAGTGTGTGTGTATGAATGCAGTGTGTGTGTATGAATGCAGTGTGTGTGCATGAATGCAGTGTGTGTGCATGAATGCAGTGTGTGTGCATGAATGCAGTGTGTGTGTGTATGAATGCAGTGTGTGTGTATGAATGCAGTGTGTGTATGTGTGTGTGTAATGCAGAGTGTGATGCAGAGCCTTGGTGGGGGGTGGGCATTTTTATTTTTTAATTATTATTTTAATATTTTTTTTGTTTCATTACATTTTTTTATTATTATTATTTTTGTATTTTATTATTATTTTTTATTTTATTATTATTTTTATTTTATTTTTTTTATTATTATTAATATATATATATATACACATTTTTTCGTCCCCCCTCCCTGCTTGCTAGCTGGCCAGGGAGGGGGGCTCTCCTTCCCTGGTGGTCCAGTGGATGGGCACTGTGTAGGAGGGGGCTGTGGGGGCTGCAGAGAGATGTTACTTACCTTTCCTGCAGCTCCTGTCAGCTCTCTCCTCCTCCGCCGGTCTGTTCAGCACCTCGGTCAGCTCCCAGTGTAAATCTCGCGAGAGCCGCGGCTCTCGCGAGATTTACACTGTGAGCTGACAGAAGAGCTGAACGGACCGGCAGAGGAGGAGAGAGCCGACAGGAGCTGCAGGAAAGGTAAGTAACATCTCTCTGCAGCCCCCACAGCCCCAGTCTGTATTATGGCAATGCAAATTGCCATAATACAGACAATTGACTCGAGTATAAGCTGAGTTGGGGTTTTTCAGCACAAAAAATGTGCTGAAAAACTCGGCTTATACTCGAGTATATACGGTATTTATTTTTACCAGTGAAACCAATATAACATCTCAACATTAACAAATATACATTTCTGACATTCAAAAACAAAACAAAAACAAATCAGTGACCAATATAGCCACCTTTCTTTGCAAGGACACTCAAAAGCCTGCCATCCATGGATTCTGTCAGTGTTTTGATCTGTTCACCATCAACATTGCGTGCAGCAGCAACCACAGCCTCCCAGACACTGTTCAGAGAGGTGTACTGTTTTCCCTCCTTGTAAATCTCACATTTGATGATGGACCACAGGTTCTCAATGGGGTTCAGATCAGGTGAACAAGGAGGCCATGTCATTAGATTTTCTTCTTTTATACCCTTTCTTGCCAGCCACGCTGTGGAGTACTTGGGCGCGTGTGATGGAGCATTGTCCTGCATGAAAATCATGTTTTTCTTGAAGGATGCAGACTTCTTCCTGTACCACTGCTTGAAGAAGGTGTCTTCCAGAAACTGGCAGTAGGACTGGGAGTTGAGCTTGACTCCATCCTCAACCCGAAAAGGCCCCACATGCTCATCTTTGATGATACCAGCCCAAACCAGTACTCCACCTCCACCTTGCTGGCGTCTGAGTCGGACTGGAGCTCTCTGCCCTTTACCAATCCAGCCACGGGCCCATCCATCTGGCCCATCAAGACTCACTCTCATTTCATCAGTCCATAAAACCTTAGAAAAATCAGTCTTGAGATATTTCTTGGCCCAGTCTTGACGTTTCAGCTTGTGTGTCTTGTTCAGTGGTGGTCGTCTTTCAGCCTTTCTTACCTTGGCCATGTCTCTGAGTATTGCACACCTTGTGCTTTTGGGCACTCCAGTGATGTTGCAGCTCTTAAATATGGCCAAACTGGTGGCAAGTGGCATCTTGGCAGCTGCACGCTTGACTTTTCTCAGTTCATGGGCAGTTATTTTGCTCCTTGGATTCTCCACACGCTTCTTGCGACCCTGTTGACTATTTTGAATGAAACGCTTGATTGTTCGATGATCATGCCTCAGAAGCATCCCTCTGCAAGATATCTCACTATTTTTGACTTTTCTGAGCCTGTCAAGTCCTTCTTTTGACCCATTTTGCCAAAGGAAAGGAAGTTGCCTAATAATTATGCACACCTGATATAGGGTGTTGATGTCATTAGACCACACCCCTTCTCATTACAGAGATGCACATCACCTAATATTCTTAATTGGTAGTAGGCTTTCGAGCCTATACAGCTTGGAGTAAGACAACATTCATAAAGAGGATGATGTGGTCAAAATACTAATTTGCCTAATAATTCTGCACTCCCTGTAGTGAGCAATAGATGTGCATATAGGCCTTGTGTTCTAGAATGCATTGAATACAAGGGGGCAGGTTTATTGAATGATTGTAGGAGACTTTAAGGAATAATATGGAAAAAAAAGATAGAGAGTATACTTTATAATAAGAGGAATTGTTATTCCAATGAATGAGTGAATAATAAAAGGTATATGGCATTAAAACCGTGTTAATTTTGTCGACTAACAATTTTTAGTCACATTTTAGTCGACTAAAATTTTTGAGATTTAGTTGACTAAAACAATTCAGATGACTAAAATGGCTTTTTAGTCAAAAGAATATGATTAAAACTAAATTGAAATTTGCTGTCAAAATTAACATTACATTGAAAGCATCAGAAGGAAGTATGGTAAAATGGCTTATGATATAAAAATATACCAATCCAGATATATGTAGATATATGGATCAGTAGATATATGGATCAGATATATGGATCAGTAGATATATGGATCAGTCATAAAGTTATAGAAGCTCAAGCAAGGAGCTGTCTGATTTCTTAAGAGAAGTATTGGGAAAGTATGTGTGGAGTTATAGGGAGTTTAAATGAGAGAAATTAGCAGTTAAGTGAAGTTATACATGGTAACATTAGTAGTTACTATTAGTAATAGAAGGGGTTTATATGCTAACTGACTTACCACAATACTATCTTGTTTGTGTGCAGATTGTTTTATTGTCCACACGTGGCTCAGAAGCTGCCAATTATACAGTAAATGAAGAGATATCTGAATATGTCTACATACTTGAACAAAGGAGGGTGCAGTAAACTAACCGTGCTGGAGCAACATGAAGTACAGACTTTTGGCTAGGTTAACAAAGGCCATTACTCAAAACTACAAAAAATAAAACTGCATACCTATGGAAATTCAAAGCTGTCACAACAATCTGTTACTGATTTTTATATGTCACTCCGTGAACACTTTTGATCTAGAAGTCGTTCATAAAAGCTTTTAAATGGCAGGATACATTAAAGGAACACTCAAGGCACCTAAAGCGCTTTAGTTTACTGAAGTGCATTATGTGTGAATTATGTGTTATTTTTAGATTTTACTTTACGTACCTTAATAGAAATGTACACTTTTATACATTAACCTTGTTACACCACCCTGGCTGTCAGTAAGATGACAGGCTGTGTAATTTTCTACTAATTTGCCGCAGTAGAGCTAAACCCTAGAGGCAGGCAATCCCTCAACGCCTCTTTTCCTGTGCGTCCATTTGTCTGGTTACAATTACGTGTCTGTTAGTCCACCCATTGTACAGCGCTACGGAATTTGTTGGCTCTTTATAAATAATAAAATAATAATAATAATTGCCCAGAGCACACACACCTTTTAAAAACTTCTCATTGAGCTACTATGGAAAGTCTTTGATTCTACAGCCATAGAAAGTATGGGTAGGGTTAGAAGGGGAGCGCTTGCAAAGATCTGCACGTTTTAAAAGTGTTTTTAGATATACCCCAAATGACAAAATGTCAGAAAGCTGATTTTATTTGGCAATTTGTATTAGTCAAAGGTTTTTCACATAAAGTGCTCATATATAAAAAAAAAAAAAAAGTGATAGGAAAAAAACAGCATTACAAACTTGGGAAGATAGGGTAAACTTACTCCAAAAAACAATAAGGAAATTAGAGGCATAAATGCATTGTGTTTAAGAGTGTTTAGGAGAGCCTGCATGGGGCAGGAAACAAGGCTTTTCAGGAGTAAACAAAGTAGGAAATAAGAAGGACCAGTCAAACCAACCCATTCAGATTGCATTTTAACATGTATCTCCACAAGAGGAGAAGGACATTACTAAGCCTTGTCATTTGTAGGAAGTTGATCATCTTGGCCTATGACTACTGGTCAGTAAAGTATGTATTTTTTTTCTTAAAATATTATTATAATTTATTGCCACCATATTTACCACATGAGAAAACATCATTGGGTTTTAAATAGGTTAATAAAGTTATTCTACACCTTTGCCTTTATTGTAATTTCTCAGTTACTGATGACCTAACACACAGTAGAAATTCAGTCTGGTGGAATTGTCATGGACTCACTCTGGCTTACTGAAATATCTGAGCTCTCCATTCCCATTTGACACATTTCAGATAGGGCTATGAAGTGGCTATTCATTTTAATACCTGGATAATAGAGTTGGAAATTAACTTTTGAGCCCCGCATTACAAGGTATCACCAGAACATTTACCCAAGAGGATTGTCCCATTCCACAATAGTGCTAATACTCTATCACACTACCATAAAATATGAAAAAATTGACAGCACACAGGCAAACGGAAAGGTAGAAATGCGGGTTTCAACACAAGATGCAAAATAAATGTTCCTCCTTGAGATTGTGAAGGTCACCTCTTGTACAAAATTAAAAATCCTTTTTTTAAATTTCCTCATGGTATTTCTTAGGAATCTGTTGGTTACTGCTTTGCTGAAATCTCTATGCGGAGGCTCTTTCTCAAAAAAAAAAAAAAAATTATATATATATATATATATATATATATATATATATATATATATATATATATATATATATATATATATATATATATATATATATATATTGGCACCCAGTTATGCCTTAAAAAATTCACATAGAGATAATAAAACAGAAAAGGTTTTCACTCATGCAACAAATGCAAAGCTTGTAAAACCCAAAGACTATTAAATGTAAAAAAAATTAAAAGCATCATAACAGGATAAGAGTTCAATATAAAATCCAACATAAATTGTGAAACCCGAAATATAATTTAGGTCTTACAATGCCCCTGCGGGAAACAATACGTAGGGCGAACCTGCAGGAAATTAAAGGAACGTATCTTGGAACATCAAAATAATATTTGAAAAAAATCTAATAAACACATAGTTTCAATTCATTGTAATACTTGTAATAAATTTAATTGGCAAAATTTTTACTTTTTAGGGATATAACAAATAGATAATTATTGGAGGGGTGGTAACCTCATTAAAAAAATTGGCCCAACGGGAAACATACTGGATTAATACACTAAAAACCCTACAACCAAGGGGACTCAATTTAGACATTGATTTATGGTGTTTTTTGGATTAGAATCAGTCTATTGTGGTTATACATTGTTTGCCTGTTTTAATTTCACCTTTTTATTTTATGGTGTGGGGAATTCTTTGTATAGAATTTCTATTTCCAAATATCTATTGTAATTTCTCTTTTTTTCCCAATCCTTTTTTATCTATGTAAAAGTGTAAAAAGTTCCTTCTTGCAATTATATATATATATATATATATATATATATATATATATATATATATATATATAAATAAATGAAATAGAACACAAAAAAAGAAAGAAACAACAAACTAATATATAATTTGTAGTTTTAGATATTATGGTTAAAGGTAAAACAAGTTCAACTTTATTGATACAGATACAAATATTTATTTACATTATAACAAATTAAATGTCTGAAATATATGAAATATACTCTTTTAAACAATAAGATAATTGTTCTTCATAGTTCTATGTATGGTTGCCTGTAGAAACTTTATATTACATATTTCTGTATTTACAGAATTATATAAATGTACAGAGATGCACAATCAATAGAAAGGCAAAATGTGCAAAAATTCATATATATATATATATATATATATTTTAATATGTTTTCATTCCCCTCTCCATGCTCACATTATGCACAACACATCGATTCTGAACGGTCCCACTTTGATGGACCGATTGTGAAACACAAGAAATAAAGATCCACCAAGAAAAAAAACTTGTAAAATCTGTGGAACGCAAATGGAACGCACGGCGGACGTCCGTAACGGAACGTGATGACGTCACATACCCGAAACCAGGAAGTGATCGCATCTCAATTGCGAGCAGCTGAATTTCACCGGTGGAACCTATGAATGGACGTTATCTATTGATTGTGGGGTGTATTTAAGAGGGAGGGAGAGGGAATGTTTTTTATTCATTGTTACACCTGCCACACTGCTGCAAGGTCCCTGAGGAAGTCCCTGAAGTGGGAAGAAATGCGTTGGACACATTGTGGGCAGTTTTATCCTTGATTTTATGCTGATTGATCCTTACCTATGTGTAAGTAATAAATGCTTTTTGTACTTTGCACAAGCCTTTCTACTTTTCATTCTGGATGCTTTTTTCTTATTTTTCCACATAAATGAGATTGAAAAATCATAATTTTGGAATCAGAGAAATACCTGAGAGCCACAAGGAATTTTGATACGCCCTGTTTTCACAGTTAAAGTGTGAGCGATCCATTTGGCACATTTCACTATTATATATATACCAAACAGAGTTGCACTATGTTATCTTTTATTTCTCTATAGTTAGATTGACCCATATTTTGTTTTCATGTTTATATGGAAGATTTGAGGAGATCTTCGGGTTAAAATCTACAACTTAGAGGAAAGTTTTTTCATTCACTTATAACACTTGGTGTTATGTCACATTGGTGAAATTGTATTATCACAGAGCTATATAGTGAAAGAGTTTTGTATTTTGCTCTCTTTCTCAAACAGACATATTTCTTGATGTACCAACATCTACATCTTGATGTACCTTCCTTTTTTTATAGGCTTGTAGTCAGTAGGTGACAGAAGGTAGTATCCTAGGTCATCACTGAAGATAGGACATCCAAAAACCTTATAAAAGACCATCCTGCCACTATAATAATAATACAGTTAGCTAAACCAGAAAAAGAAAGTGAATTAGGCATAAAACTACTATTTCATAGATTATTCCAGCTAGCCATAGCAACAGGGCTAAACACTTAATACATTGTATATATATATATATATATATATATATATATATATATATATATATTCAAAAACATATGAGCCACTGCACATTTTCAAACAAATGAAGTAAGCTTATGTGGTCATTTCCATTTGTTTCCTTGTATCTAATTGGTTAATCAGATTGCATCTTTCTGATTTTGTGCCTTGTGATGTCACGTTTAATGTCAATAGCAATTGTACTGACAACCAGAAGCAGTGGTGGCAGTCCTGATGCACACTATGAATGTAGTCACCTGTGGTCTGTGTCTTCTCCTGGGCCTGGAGTTGGGTGGAGGATGGTCTCACAGACTTTATAACATTTTTTTTTCTTTTCACACTGAAACAAATTGCCAAAGATGGCAGAAATGGATGCGAAAGAGGCATGGAGAAGAAAAAGCACAATTATCCCTCAGGCTGGAGGAGCTTATACCTCTGATGATGGCTATAGGGGTTTTGTTCTGCATCTATGAAATCCTAAAGGAGTACCAAGAGGTAAGGAAATTCAAGGAACCAAAAGGAATGATATGCCGAGGAGCTGTGTAATATATTGTTATTAACAGCCAGTTGCACAAGTCTTGGCTGCTTAATGTTAATTCTGTGCAAAATTGCATCTGTTGTTATGCACTGACATACCCAGCTGCTACCATTTCAAGCAGCATTGGGAGTGTGCTTGCAAGGGGAAGATTTTATTTCCCCTCCCTCATACAATCCCTTCCAGCCTCCCTACATTTTCTACATTCATCTTTTTTTTTTTTTACATGCCAACCCCACACTCCCTCCTTCCCCTTCCTGGCTCAGAGTGTATGCATGTTCTCTTAGACTGCGACCAGAACCACAAAAGGACCTCATGCCAGTGGAGAAGTGGGTTTACATTGCATGCACAGTTTTCAATTGGATAAACTAAGATTCCGACCATAGAAGACTTAAAGATGGCCCCAGAGAGCAAGGGAAAGTCACAAAACGCACTGAAGTAAGGTCATTATATATAGGTACTCATTACAAAATAATACAAACCGCAACTATAAAGTACATACGGTATAAACTTTTAATTTAATTCATAAAACAGTTTGACTGTTTTCCTTTAGGGTGTCTTTCCTCCAGCTCAAATCACTTTAGTCTGCAGCTTGCTGCAACATAGCCCTGCCCCCTACCTACAACAATTGCAAAAATGTATTCCTGATTGGCTTCAATTTCAGTATATGTACACAGCTCTACAAATAAGAGATCAGTTTAGATGTGCTACAAAGAGGACCACTAATCGCTGTTTTCTTATTATCAGTATATTTCAAAGCTGTGCTAAGGGAAAAAGGGTTGTCACGGTTGCTGTTACCCTTACACACAGGAAAAAGGATACCCACAAAGTGAGGGTCCAAAAGCCACATTACCGGGCCTTAAAGTGGCCAGGTTTAACGTATTACAAGAGAGAATCGAGGTCAGGAATACAGAGATACAGATACAGGAAAACCAAGCCAGGTCAGGATACCAGAGGTTAACAGAGTCAAAACGAAGCCAAACTCAATAACAGGAAATCACAAGAGAGTCACAGGAGCACTAAACGTGTTACAAAACCTAAATCACGATAGGGCCATGAGTGCACCTTAATTGGCTTTAAATAGGTCTGCGTGTGTTCTCATTGGTCCACGTCATCTCTGCGACTTCAAAGAGCATGGGGTAGGCTAGATGATGCGGTTCCTTTAACCCCTTAAGGACCATGTGTCCTTAAGGGGTTACGGGCGTGTAGTCAAATATTTAAGGGCCTGTAGATCAACCCACAAACCAGCAGAGGGAGTCATTCACTGGACCGAAGGTAAGTATATTTCATATGCAGGCCGCGCAGCCTGAAGACAGAAGCAGTGCGGCTGCGCAGCCCAAGAAGGGGAGCAGCATGGGTGCCAGGTACAGGTAAGTCTATGACAAGTGTGCAGATAATGAGAAGAGGTTTATTAGAAGTATAACTATATTTATATGTCATTGTGTATGTAAATTTCTTTACATTACAGAGTTAAAGTTGAAATTCTTTTTACACAAAATCTTTTTTTTCCCGATAGTCCCATCTCCTGGAAATATCTAGGTATCGCATAAACAACACAACAATAACAGAAGACTTTGAAGCTGAATACGAAGACCAACAAATGGTTCCAAAGTAATTAACCTAATTCATGAAAATTTTGTTTGTGTTTAAAATTAGCTATGTGGAGGGGGAGGACAAAACTCAGGTGACAGGTTACCAAGTTACTTGACAAACAGTGCAAATGCAGGACAATATTTGTGTTCATAAACTAAAGTGCATTTAGTGCAAATAAAAATATTAACAGAAAGAAACTTCCCTGTATAAGGTGAAGCTTTCAAGGTACCCCAAAGACCTCCTCCTTTCTTCCACGAAATACTTATACAAAAAACAATTTGGGAGTGTCTGCTAAACCAATAGAAAGCAAGAAAACATAGCATATAACTGTGGATACAGTGCCAACATAAACAGCAATAGTCCGGAAGACGAAATATAATACTGTAACTTTAAATACATTTTCAGCAAGATAAAATAGGCTTTCAGCAAAAGCAAAAGTAGGAGTTTAGCTGAGTAGAATTCAGAAACAGCTATTGTAGCAGGCAATAGTTAGCAAGCAGAGGAAAGTTCAATTCCAATAGTGAACAAAACAATTTCTAGGAATTTAGTTTAAGAGTATACTTAAAGTTTGAAGAGAGGAGTCCTTTAACAAGCCTGGTCAATGGGGATTTGTAATGCAACATAAACGGTGAAACGGTACGGGTCTTTAGGTTTGGAGTGAGAGGCAAGTGCGGTAGTTCAGTCCGAGCTCAGGTTAAGGAGAAGGCAGGAGAATCCGTTAAACAGTCCAGGAGTTCGGCACACAGGAGTAGAAATGAGAAGAGCTTAGCCGGCACAAGGAATACGGAAGTAACCTAACAAATTAACTAAGTAATTCAATTCTGGCGCGGCTTCCCTATAAGGCGTAAGACGCTTGCATGATAGGAGAGAGCGGAGACTATCATCCGTATACTCGGAAGGGAGTAGAACCGGAGTCATGAAATAGTCTGACAGGTATGATCTGACAGGACCCCCACTCTAAGGAGCACACCCTAGGTGCTACATTCTCGGTTTGTGAGGATAACGTTTGTGGAAAGCAGAAACCAATCTATTGGCACGTACACTAGCAGAGTTTTCCCAATTGTCATCATCGGCACCATAGCCTTTCCATCTAATAAGATACTTTTTATTACACACTCTATTTTGCACTACAATTATATTTTCTTCTTTTGAGTATATGTGTGCCAGCCACAACATGGTGATCTTAATATACTAAGATTGAACCATTGGAAGGGATTTACACACAAGGCTTTATAACTTCATTAAAAGTGTGAGTGGCCATTTGGGATTACAATATTTTTGGCACATTATCCACACAGTTATATGCTATGTTTTCTTGCTTTCCATTAGTTAAGCAAATACTCCCAGGTTTTTTTGTATACTTGACAAATAGCCCCTATTTTTCTCTAACTCATGCACAGTGAAGTTGGAGACAAATGGTCCACATGTCTTTGTCCATCATACTTGCTAATTGATCCAAACTCAGGGCAGTCCCAATTTTGGTTTCCTGTCCAGTATGTTTTTTCTCGTATACATGCCACTTTTATGCTCACAAGCATCACCAGTGGTACAAATTGTATCACCATCCTCACTACCCCTGCATACTAACCAGTAGCCAATGTTGGAATCTATACCCATGGCCTTTCTCTATCCGCTATCCCACGGATTTGAGGATCAGAAGATATCCATACTTATATTGCTACCAAAACAACCACCCAACAGAGGATAGGAAAATTTCTCAAAAAAAATAAAATTTCACTTCGATAGGGAAGTGGATTATCATCTAATCATCTACACCACGCTACATAAATCCCAAATGTTCCAACATAAATGGCTTCCAATAAAAATGCCAATAAAAAAAAATAGCGTTATTTATATATATATAAAACGCTATCTTCCCAAAAAAGTACAGTATAACAAAATAGCATATAAACAGCGCAGGGTTCCGTGCAGCTCTTCCTGCTTGTAGTATCCTAAGAAACATAAAAAGCAACAACAGTTAAAACAGCCCTCCAAAAATGGGTACTCACAGGTAAAGTACGCACTGGCATTGATAAATTTGCAGAATTTTCTTTAAGTATGAAACCTCTGCAACTTCTATGGTGTCTTTTCTCCGTGCATGCCAGCAGTTCGGAATACACAATTTATTTTTTTTTGTAAATCTTGTTTATTACATAAGAGTCAGCAATAAGTAGGCTTGCAGGCCGACGAGAAGTACAATGTCAATGGTATAAGACAAATAAAACAAGAAGGTGCGTAAATCCAAAATAGTAACATCGTAACAATTCACGTTAAGATCATAAGCTCCAAAGACTGGTATGTATATAAGTTCTGTAGTCCCTTTCCATATTCGGGAGTGTAGTGTGTGAGCTTTGGCCTAGAATGATGTACCAGTGTATGTGGGCCTATTTATATATGTACTCGCAAAATACAGCAACACTTGGTATCAGCACAGCGATAAGTCAGGACCTGTCAGTCTCAACATGACCTAGGGTGTCTAATAATAAATTGTCGCAATAAGAAGTATAGAATAGGTTGTCTAGTGTCTCATCAGAGTAGGGAGACCCGCGGGCCCGGAATACACTATTCACCGAATGTACAGTGTCCGACTGGGTCGCCGAAGATATAGCGTGGTGATCGTCCTATTCAAAACAAACACATTTTAATAAAAAATAAAAAGTAACTTATTACAAATCTTCTTTTCTACATTATAGCAAACTGATACATTATTGATTTATGAAGTTTGCCAAATATCTAAACAGTATGCCATATATACCATGTATTTTCATACAAATTAACCTTTTGTCTTAGTAGGTGTCAATTAATGAAAATTCATGACTTAAAAACATGTAGCAAAAAATATATGTAATAAGTTGCTTTTGTATTTTTAATTAATATTTGTTCATGTTTTCAATAGCATCTATCTTAATTGGTCTTAAATTGAAGGATTCGGTGATCATGCTATGACCCTGACAAAGTAGGCGCAAAACTAGGGAACGCGTATTATCATGTTAATATTTATATAGCGCCAACAAATTCTGTAGCGCTTTACAGTGGGTGGACGAACGAACGTGTAGTTGTAACCAGACAAGTTGGACACACAGGAACAGAGGGGTTCAGGGTCCTGCTCAATGAGCTTACATGCTAGAGGGAGTGGGGTAAAGTGACACAAAAGGTAAGGATAGTATTAGACTAATGACAGTTGCAAGAGAGGAATCAGTCGGGAGCTATTAACAGTTTAATTAATACGCTTTTATGAAGAAGTGGGTTTTTAATTATTTTTTAAAGGAATGGAGATTGGGTGAGCATCTAACGGAGGGGGAAGTGAGTTCCACAGGAAGTCTTGAAGGCAAGCATCAGAGGTGGGAGTACAGACAGAAGATAGACATAAGTCTTCAGCAGAGTGTAAAGGCCTAGACCAGGCATAGGCAACCTTCGGCACTCCAGATGTTTTGGACTACACCTCCCATGATGCTTTACCAGCATTATGGGTGTAAGAGCATTATGGGTGATGTAGTCCACAACATCTGGGGTGCCAAAGGTTGCCTACCCCTGGCCTAGACTGTACATACTTGTGTATTAGGGAGGATAGATAGGTGGGAGCAGCATTATGTAGAGATTTGAAAGCAAGAACCAGAATGTTAAATTGAACCCTATATCTTACAGGAAGCCAATGTAGGGACTGACAGAAGGTTGAGGTGTGGGAGGTGCGGGCGGACAGGAAGATGAGCCTCGCCGCCACATTCATAATGGACTGTAACGGCGCAAGTAGGGAGCACGTAAGACCACTGAGAAGCGGATTACAGTAGTCAAGGCGAGAAAGGACAGTGGAATGGACCAGCGCCTTAGTCGCATCTGGCATTAAGTACGGTTGGATGTGCACAAACTTTTTTGCGATAGAAGCGGCAGGATTTGGCAATAGACTGAACATTAGGCGTGAAGGAGAGGCGAAGCCAAAGAGAACACCTATGCAGCAAGCCTGCGTGGTGCAGCTGATGGTAGCACCGTTGACTTGGAGGGAGACAGACACAGGAGTAGCAACACTTGAGGGAGGAAAGACCAGAATTTCAGTTTTGGTCAAGTTGAGTTTAAGGAAGTGGGCAGCCATCCAGTTAGAAATAGCAGAGAGGCAGTCAGAGACACTAGTCAAGAGGGAGAGGAAGAGATCAGGAGAGGACAGATAGATTTGCATGTCATCTGCATAGAAATTATATTGAATGCCAAAGGAGCTAATGAGTTTACCAAGGGAGGCAGTATAGATGGAGAACAGTAGGGGACCAAGAACTGAACCTTGGGGGGCACCAACAGAGAGTTGTTGGGGAGAAGAAGCAGAGCCAGAGAAAGAACCACTGAAAGAGCACTGGGATAGGTAGGAAGAGCACCAGGAGAGAGCAGTATCTTGTAGACCGATATTGCAGAGGATGAGAAGAAGCTGTTGATGATCAACAGTGTCAAAAGCCGCAGATCGGTCAAGAAGAATTAGGATAGAGTAGTGACCACGAGATTTTGCAGCGAGTAGATCATTGGATACTTTGGCGAGTGCCGTTTCCACAGAGTGCTTAGCTCGGAAACCAGACTGAAGCGGGTCTAGAAGAGAGTTGGACTCGAGGAAGTCTGTCAATCTCACATACACAACTCTTTCAAGAATCTTGGATACAAAAGGTAATAGCGAGGACAGTAGTTGGATGGGGAGTTAGGGTTAAGCTTGGGCTTCTTTAGAATTGGGTTTATAGTTGCATGTTTGAAGGGCGATGGAAATTTGCCAGAGGAGAGAGAGAGATTGAGAATTTTAGTGAAAGGTAGAGAAAGAGAAGAAGACAGTACAGATGAGATGTGAGGGAATTGGATCTAGGGAGCAGGCGGTGGGGCGGGAGGACTGTAGCGGGTGCGAATGAACATAGAACAGCAGAGGGAGTGACTAGCTTGCTCACCACAATGTATCATTGGGGAACCAGTCGGACACCGTACTTTCGGTGAATAGTGTATTCTGAACTGCTGGTGTGCACGGCGGCAATTTTGAATCAAAGGAAGATGGCATAGTGGTCCCGGAGATTTCATACTTAAACATTCTGCTAATTTATCAGCACCATTGTTAGGGCACTTTTTCTGTGAGTGCCCATCTTTAAGGGGGCTGTTTTGATTGTTGTTGCTTCTTGTTTCTTACTATAATAATTATTACACTATATAGGGCTCTCCTGATTGCACTTTTTCCAGGTATACAGATTCCCTGAGTAAATTACTCCGTACCATAAAGTTTTTACTCATCAGAGTCTTTATGAATTCTAAGGGCTCTATGCTTGATATTCCTTTGCTGAGCAAAATGATGGGAGTTTGTGGTGAGTAGTTTACATTTCTTCACTCACCCCTTCACCTAGTCCTTATGTGGGTTGTTCTGTTGGAAATGGACTTTGACCATTTGACACTTAGTGAGCACTATACTATTAAAAGGATTCTAAAGTGTCAGGAATACAACTGCTATATGTTAGTCACCAGAATAGAGACTGCACTGATTGCACAGAGACAAATTAAAGTGATTATGTAAAGAGTATATATGACATGCCTCTTTGCCACACTTGAACATAAATAAGTAATAAGAGCTGCAGAGAGAAATAAGAAACAAAAAAACTAGTGAACCGCCTGAAATTATAACTTTCTTTTGTTGGATGTTTTCAGTTATTCAAGATGGTGATATAATTGCCCAATAACAATAAACTTATAACAGCTCACTGTCTTAAATAAAATGTAAACTTGTTAATAAGCTTGACTTGCTGATGAGATGTAAAATAGGTTTACTTTTTTATTTTTTAATGTCTGTGTTTTTCAAAAAGGTGCAGCACAGCAGAGACACGGAGACACCATATCCAACCTTCCAAGCGAGCGCCGTTAAATAGACGGCAGATTACAAATAAATAAAGAAACATCTCACATGTGAAGCTGTAGTAACAAGCAATAAACATACGAATAAAATGAATATTGTCATTATTTTGCCACACACTAGTTGGGTTAACTAAGCAGGATTGAGATTCAATCAAAGACATAAAACAATAAATGTAGCGACAAGGGAAAAGTCAAGTTTAGGAACACTATAGTGTTCCGCTGGCTATTTAGGTCCCTGGTCCCCCTCAAATTGGAGATTAAAGATATTTAACTTTCCTTTTCTCCATCGCCGCACTGGTCTCGGCATGGCTGGCTCATCTCCATTGCATCAATCTTGACAATCTCAGCCAATCCAATACTTTCCCAAGATGTCATTACCCATGTGCGGCAAAATGCCGCGCCAGTCAGCGTCACCTCATTATACTCGTAGGTGCACACACAGTGCAGCTCTGAAATAGGAAGCACGTCTAGTGGCTGAGTGACTGTCGCCAGAGGTGTTTCTAGGCACCAATGTAACAATGCTTTTTCTATGGAAAGGCAGCGTTTTCATTGGTCAGCCTGCAGGGAAATTCTCTATAGACCAGAACCACTACATTAAGCTGTAATGGTTCTGGTGACTATAGTGTGCCGTTAAATCAGTGCAATGATGAGTTGATCTGTCAGGACACTGTTGCATTTAATTTCCAATAAAAGATCCTGCAACTGCCGTTCACACATTTGTGGGATTTGTGATTCTAAAAATCAAACAAACCCTCTCTGGTCTAGCACGAGATCTAACATCTGACCAGTTAAGTCAACCAAGAAAATAAGGTGGACAGTTTGCCTTCTATGAGCAATTTCATTGTCTTGTGTTATTCCAAAAACTATTAGTACTAATTCTGTTATGCCTCTCCTACCATAAAATTAAGATGTCTTTAAAAAACAAAAACAGGACAACAAATGTTTTACACTCTGGAGTAGAATCTCTCCAGTGTTCAATACAGTTGTTTAGCATGGTAAAATACCAGGGGGAAAAAGACAAATGTGCAGAATAGGGAATTCTTATTGCATGTTTTTTTTCTTTAGTCTTTTCACGGGCAAAATGTATAGCTGCATTAGGTATTGTGGGATGGAACTAGTGCCATTTAGGGATGGATGACTACATGGAAGAAAGAGAATAGAATGATTAACCTTAAATTAGGCATTTTGGCTGTCACAATGTGAAGGTGAAAAGTTAGTTAATTTTCTTTTTATATTTGTACACTTTAAAGTGACTTTGCTACTTTCATGTTTTTTGCATAATTTGCAAAGAATCCTGAAGTTTGCCATATCAGCTTGGTGTGTGAAGTTAAAGGGAAATCGGATGCTACAGCGTTAGAATAGGCACCACATAGCTCAACCCAAGCTAGGGGAGCTCTGGTGTACCCCTAGACATATTACCCGAGAGATTCTGAGAACGGGAGCCCGAGATGTACAACCGTGGCCTGCGGTTGGCAGAAAGGGGGAGAGGCGGCCGCTCTCCTCGGCCTGCCAGTGGCGGTGCGGATTCCTCGAGGTTCTATCCCCCCCCCCAGGGACCGGCGGGGGTGAACCCGGTCCACTCCAGGGAGGCAACCCTGCTCCTCAAGCCGTATAAGCAGTCACCGATCGAGCTGCAAACAGCCACGGAAAAACAGAAAATGGCGGACGCCAAGTGCCCACATGCAAACTGGGACCTCAAAGCTAGACTGGATAGCCTGTTCAACGCCTTCTGGAGAAAGCTGGAACTCAGGCAGCAACAGGTCCGGTCGCCAGAAGTAAGAGAAAACTTACCTCACAAGCAGCCTCCACGACCACGAGGCAAACACATGGCGCTAAAGACGCAAGGGGCCCGAAAATGGCGGATCAAAAGACCCGGTTTACCACGACAGCAAGCCGCCCACTGGTACCCTGCCAGACATCCCGACAAGAGAAAGGCAAAGAAAGACACAACAAGAAGCTTACCACAACCAGATCTGACCACAACGAAGAACCAGATGCATATCTCACATTGGATCCCGAGGTCAGATAGGAGATGCATGCTAATCTCCACAATTTTGCCTACCCTCCAAACCAAGCATGCGGGACCCTTCTCGGCGAGGCACCAGGGCCAACACCAGGACTTTCTTACCTTCACAACGCTCTTCCCAACGCTGGGCATTGGCTGAGGGGGTACTCACTCCATGGGACATCACGGTGGGCACTGTTCAGAGCCGCAACCCAAACGGACTTACCCTAGACCCATTTACAGCCTCCTAAGCCGTGACCGACGACCCACGCTGAACTCTAATGCCACAGACCAACTCCATACTGACAAGCCTGCCTGACTGGCGAGTCGCTTGATCCCCTTGCCCCACTGTCGCCCGTGCCTCATAACGTGCCTCCAGGCAGCCACGCAGGTCCCATCACCACACTTTGTCCTGCTAACCTGGAGTACAAAATACATGGGACACGCAGGGAAGGTATAATCCAGCTAATTTAGCATTCGCTAGCATTGCTGATCATTTTATGCTTAGATTACACACGCTAGATTGCATGTATATTGTACCTTTGCTGATGCTACATAACTGCACTAAACGTGCTCACACTATAACAGTACCTAAGCCTGTTTCATGAGCCTGTCCCATAGGCCTGTTTCATAAGCCTGATATATAAGCCAGTTTCATAAGCCTGATATATAAGCCTGATTTATAAGCCTGACATATAAGCCTGATTTAAAAGCCTGATTTAAAAGCCTGTTTAAAAACATGTTTTACAAAAGCTGTCTTACCAATTAATGTAACGCACTATATGTCTAAGCTACAGCGCAACTAGTGCTGTTATTTACAAATTCAACATAGCATGCTTCATTGTTAATCACCTTGCTTAACTATTACTCACCATGCTTAACTATGGATCACCAATGTTTACTAAATTTGTTATAAATACAAAATGTGCAAACGCTCATGCCACTACCTAACTCTTGTGAACCTATGCAACACGCTGTTGTGGTAACCTGTAACCACCTGCACAATAAAAATAAAGAATTAAAAAAAAAGTTAAAGGGAAATCCACTTACCTGCAGCTCTCCCTCTTGTGAATTCTCTGAGAATTCATCTTGCGTTCCTGTTCAATTCACATGAAAGGAGCCACATAACTGTAATACTTCCCCATATAAGAGTGCAACAAAGTAATCTATGAAAGACTATGTGAAAGCCATCATAGAACTTATCTCCTTGAGCACCATGAGAAGTCTTCAAAGGAAAACTGTAGCATTAGGAATACATGGTATTCCTAAAGCTACAGTCCTGACGTGGCTACTTCATTCAAGGTCCCTCCAGTATTAGAAATAAATAAAATGAAAGAAAACTAATTACTCTCCCTTTCTCCAGTGCCTAGTTTCCCTCAGCGCTTGCCGCGACATCTTCTTTGAATGATGTCAACCTGGAGAGGCATGATGACATCCATCCAAGGCTCCTAATATAGGAGCACTGTGGACCGTAGGTACAGCACTTGCCTTGAATCACTCAAGATTCTGTCATAGAGAATCACTGAATACAATTATTCTCTGTGGCAGACCGGATGAGCACTGCGCATGACAGCTGGGAAGTAACAGTCCCGGCACTCTTACCCAGAGGACTTGGAGGTGTGGCTTTAAACCGAGCTTCCAAGCCTTCTAATTATTAAAGCAAAAGATTTTAGGGGTGAAGGACGGAAGGCATTAGAACAACTTCAATAAGATTAAATTGTTACAGTACCTACAGTCAAATAAATAATGGATGAGAGCACACTAAGAAAATCAATCAGTATTACCACAAACTGGAAAATTGGTCAGCCAAAAATAAATAAATCATATTTTAAAGGATCACTATAGTGTCAGGAAAACAAAGCGGTTTTCCTGACACTATAGTGCCCTAAGGGTGCCCCTACCCTCAGGGCTGAAGGGGTTAAAACCACTTCAGCTACTTACCAAAAATCCAGCGCCGGGCTTCCTCTGCGCTGGTGACCTCTCCTCCCCTGCCGACGTCAGCTCCAGAGTGGAGCGGAATGCGCGGCAAGTGCCACGCGCACATTTAAACAGTCCATAGGAAAGCATTTATCATGAAGACAGCCACTAGAGGTTGGATTAACCCTGCAATGTAAACATATCAGTTTCTCTGAAACTGCTATGTTTACATCTGAAGGGTTAAAACATGAGGGACTTGGCACCCAGAGCACTTCATTGAGCTGAAGTGGTCTGGGTGATTTTAGGGCCCCTTTAATATAATTTCCAGCTTCAGCAGGACTTGAAGAGCCATGCTATAACTGTGAAAGAATAAATGTAACTTTATGATGTTCCAAGCTTGTAATTGTTTATGATTTTTTTTTTTTTTACAAATTAAATGTAATTATTTTTTAGCACTTTTCTGATCTATGATCATTTTCATTGTAGTATGGAAGATGTACTAAAAAAATTAATTTAAAAAAAGTTAACAGATCATAAGTGACCTAATAACAAATGTTTACCGTGCCTTTTCCTGACACACACTTCAGTTATGTCCAATTAAAATGGCATTTTCCTAAAAAAAATAAATAAATAAATAAAAAAAAGTTAGGACGTGTAATGGTGTTATCCCAGGCCATTCAATTTCACCATGTCCCTCTATATTTCCCAAGCAATGTATTGCCAACCTAAACTAGAGCCAGTACTATACCACATATAAATATATAAAATAAATTATTTTTCAAAGCACACTGTCATGCTATTCTTACATAGCTTATTCAACCATCACCCCACCCCATACCTTCCAAGTGTCCCTATTGACTGTCTCCACCATACCTCCCACGTGTCTCTATTTACTCCACCCCTCTCTCCCGGAAGTAGCTGAAAGCGTGGAGCAGACTAGACCAGCAAGTTGACGGTCTGGACACTAGGATGAAACGAGGCCGCTGATTGGTGTACATGTTGGTAGGCGTGGCCTGAGATAAAAAGCGCGGGAAGAAGATTCGTCTCAATAGGGCGTAAGTGAGCGGGAAAACAGTGAATATTGATTTATTAGCCAATATAGGACCAGGAGCGAGATGGGCTTAGTTAGCGACAAATTCCATGTGACAGAAACAGTGATAAACAACTAACCCAGACTGGCCAGCTCTGATGTAGAATTAATTCCTTTATTTCCCTCCCAATTATTGAATAGCCATCTTATGGTGGTTTTTCCAGTCTGTAATTGTGCCCAAACCTGCACTGTGTGTTTAGGGTTATATATGAAATGTAATTTTTGCTTGATGATCGTTCAATTATTATTTTTATTTTTTTTAATTCTGCTCCAGAAGTTAGTCTTTGTACATAAGCCTCAATATATGTGTGGTCTATGTAAAATACTGATAATTTATTGTCTTTATGTGAGCTATAGCATAAGCCTTTAGAAATCAAATGGACTGCAGAGGCAGAAATTACATTTTACAAATTTGTATAAACATTCTGTAATATTCCCAGCAGTGTCAGACTCAGATTAATATATATATTTTTTTAATGTTGATGTGCATTGTTTGCATTAGATATGTTTCTATTAAAATGTAATTTCAGCTAGTTTGTGATTGCTGTGCATTGAGACGTTTCCTTTTTTTTTTAGATTGCTTTTGCCATGTAATCTCCACAGGATCTAATACAGTATATTATTTTCTTGATTGTTTTCTTATGATAAACTATTCTATAGAAAAAAGGTACATTTTCGAAAATAATTGAATAATTAGCAATTAACCTACATAGAAAATAGTGTCAAGTTATTAAAATTACCAAATGTATATCACAGCTGTCCAAGTCTATGAACAGAAGTTTAGATCCAGAGAGAATTGAAAAAAAAAATTATCTTATTAACCATTTTACCAATACCACTGTATTATTACCATTTATATTCCCCAGTAAAATAATGTGTAGCATATGAAACTATTGCAAACAGTCAGTTAAATGTACTGTATTTTTCCATGTATAAGACTGTTTTTTGTTTTTTTCTAAAAAAAATTGAGTCTACTATTATTGTTATGGTACTTTTTTAGTAAACCAAAATGTTTAAATGTCTATCTGTTCCTGTCCAAATTAAAAAGAATTGAATTGCGTATATACGCTGAAGTAATTCAGTCTGACACACGGAGTTCAGGTTAAAATAACTTCGAGGAAATTTATTGGCAAGTGAAGTATCAGAGGGCGCGCAGGCCCTTTTAAGAGACATTTTCGTCATCATTGATTATCAAGATATCAGTGAATAAACATCATTAATTGTTAAGTGTCTGGGTTAGTATCCACCTATCAATATAATTAATTGGATCAAAACTAAGTGGTTAGCTTCGTGTCCACCCACCAAGAGGTGGTATTATTTTGGACACGAGTGGGGTCAAGGGGGGTCTTGAGCGTCATTTTACACGGTCGGTGACGTCAGATCTTGTGGTCAGGTGCAAGGTCTCTTATGAATAGAACATTTCATTACTACAGTGTTCTCATGGCCTTCAATTTATACTATGTTGCGAGTTAGGGGAAATTCAGCAGTTCCTGAGTTAGTCATATCTTTATGGAGAATACAGTCTTTGTCTATTGTGTTAGATGTGCTGAGCAATTCTGTCATGTAATGTAGTTTTCATATGGAGAAGTCAGGTTATGAGGACAAAATGGAGGGTTTGTCACAGTATCAGGTTAAAATGGAGTTAGTGCAATAATTCACTACAAGTACAATAAAGATTTTTTAATAATTCTACATCATTATTATTGCCATTTATATAGCGCCAACAGATTCCGTAGCGCTTTACAATATTATGAGAGGGGGGGATTTAACGATAAATAGGACAATTACAAGAACACTTACAGAAACGATAGGTTGAAGAGGGCCCTGCTCAAACGAGCTTACAGTCTATAGACTAAAATTGGGGGTCGTCTTATACATGGAATGTTACTGCAAGGGTTTTAAAAAACAACTTGTGTGCAGGGCCAAAGTTAAGATGGCACCTGCCGCCTTTCAGTGTGCCATGGCCCACACACAGGGGTGGGCTGGGACTCAGATTTTTAAACTTACCTTCCTGCAGTCAGTGGAGTCGGCCGGCCTCTCCTGATGATGTCAGGAGGAGGGGGCGTGACTTTCACTGCTCTTCTCCCAGGACCGCTGGGGAGTCTGGGAGAAGAGCAGAGGAAGTCACACCCCCTCCTCCTGACATCATCAGGAGAGACTGACTGCTGTATGCTGGCTGCTGCCCACCCCTCCCTGGCCTAAGGTAAGACTCAGGGAGGAAATACACTTTTTTTTTTATTCCCCTCCTCAGCCCCTGTCCCCTTAGTCAGCCCCTGTTCCCTTGCTCTGCCTCTGTCCCTTTGCTCCGCCCCTGTCCCTTTGCTCCGCCCCTGTCCCTTTGCCTTTCTTAACCCTGTCCCCTTCCTCAGCCCTGTCCCCCTCCTCAGCCCCTGTCCCCCTTCCTCAGCACCTGTCCCCTTAGTCAGCCCCTGTCCCCCTAGTCAGCCCCTGTCCCTTTCTTCAGCCCTGTCCCCCCCTCTCAGTCCGTGTCCCACCTTTTCCCTGCTCATTTCCCCCCCTCTCAGCTCCTGCCCCCTTCCTAAGCCCCATGCCCCCCACTACAGCCCCATAACATCCCCACTACAGCTCCTCTCCTCCAATTGCAACCCATATCACCCACACCACATCCCCTTTCCCAAATTGTAGCCATCATCCTACTTCAGCCCCTCTCCCCCCCCCCCCCCCTACATTTCCTAAATCCCTAATTACAGCTTATACTCTCCACTACAGCCCTGTCCCTTTACTCAGCCCCTGTCTACTGGTTTTAAAAGTGTAAAGTTTGGGTGTATGTGTGTGTATGAGTATGTCTGTGTGTGTCAGTATGTCTCTGTCTGTGTGTGTGCGCCAGTATGTCTGTCTGTCTGTCTGTCTGTGTGTCAGTATGTCTATCTATGTGTGTGCCAGTTTGTCTGTGTGTGTGTGTGTGTGTGTGTGTGTGTCAGCCAGTATGTGTGTGTCAATATGTCTGTCTGTCTGAGTCAGTATGCCTGTAACTGTGTGTGTGAGTGTGTGCGTGTGCCTGTCAGTGTGTGTTTTTTAGTGTGTGCCAAATCAGCAAGTGTGTGTGTGCATGTCATTGAGTGTCTGTTTAGGAGACTGCCCCCCTTTCAATCATATTGGAAAGGTGTTTTTACTCTATGCTTGGTGCAATGGACCTCTTGACTCGATTTGCCCCCCAGGCCTAAGGCGTGAGAGCTGCAACAGACATCATCACTTACCACCAACGGAGCTCCAGAGGCATGCCACACCATAAAAGGAACAGCCACATTAAAGGGACTCTCCAGGCAGCCGTTTTTACTCACCTGGTTCCAGCGCCAGGAGCCTCGTGAAGCCGCGCCCTCTATTTCGTCAAAATGACGAAATAGGCGAGCAGGGAGCAATCAGACGCTTCCATTTGGAAGCGTCATTGCTCCCTTGTGCGCATGCGCAGCTTCGCCACACATGCGCACATACTTCAGAGGGTGGCATTCATGCCACCCTCTGAAGTCCTGAGCGCACTACCGCGCATGCGCGCGGTGTGCGCGGCCGCGAGCTGAGCTGACTGACAGCTCAGCTCGTGGTATTTGCCCGTCCCCTCTCCTCACTGACAGGCTGGAGAGAGAAGGCGCGCACACAGTGCCTTCTCTCTCCTGCACACGTCAGACGTATCTTAATACGTCTGACGTGTACAGGGCCTTTTTAGGGCCCTACATGATAGGAAGTCCCTCTGGTGGCCGTCTGAGTGACGGCCACTGGAGGTATTCCTATCAATCAATGTAAACACTGTATTTTCTCTGAAGGGAGCTGCAGGGAGCTATAGATCTCACCTGAACAAATACATTAAGCTCTTTAAGGTATGCTCCACCTCAGGTAGGTTTTGCTTTCTGATTTATATTTATGCTTTGTTATGGGAGCTGCAGTCTCCCGGCATGCACTGTAGAGCCATTAACTTCACAGAATATCGTACAGGAGAGGCATGAGAATCAGAAGTGTGTTGTTCTCCTTAGAAGTCACCTCTAAAAAAATATATCAAAGTTGTTCTATTTGATGTTTAAAATATTGACTTCGTAATTTTGGGCTCAAAAAATAGGGATCGTCTCACACATAATACGGTATATATTAATGGTATTCATTAAAGGGTTTCTCCAAGCAGCATGTGATTTGAAGTTTCAGTATGAGACCCTCCGGGTATGTAGATATTAGGGCTTCTTGCTCCGGGTATAACTTGACCTCTGTCAGTATAATTAGGATGTCATTAGCCAGCTCAGAGAAAGAGTTCCATCCTGGCTAATGTCAGTTCTGTGCTTTCTATGCACAGAGGGGAGTTCATTGTCTGAGAGCGGTCAGCTGAGGCTCTCAACTGGTGAATTGGCAGCAGTCATTTAGCAGCAATTACTGGAGGCTCAGAGCCTAGTGGGACCAAATAAGAGGGCAAACCATTGCAAAATGATTTTCTCCATTACTGAGGAAAGGCATGATACTCAACATCATAATCTTGGAGTAATGATTCTTGGAGTAACCCTCAAATCATTTACACATTAATCCTAAAGATATGTAAATAATGTAATCTACATATTAAAAACCCAGCAACTGGGGGGCGGAGCCTGGCAACCAAGCAGCCCAGACGTGTTCAGCACAAGCTCCCATGTCTGGAGACGAAAAACGGGGTGTTTCACCCAGAAATTTGCACCTACGGGCCGCAGCTTATTAAAATTCAACCAGGGGGAGGCTGCTGCACCAGACGGTACCTCTCCCGAACCTCTACGACACCGGACCGACCAAACGAGGCTTGCGGCCTACCAAGGGCTGAGCCCGGGAGAGGCGGCCGCTCTCCGGGACCTCAAGCAGAAGGTGGGCACCCTGAGCAGCACACCACCACCCCCCCCCCCCGATCCGGCGGGTCATCCCGGACCACATTAAGCAAAGGCACTCACCTTATGGACAACGGGCAGCCGAGACTGCGAGATGCTGTCACACGGCATTCCTCCTCAAAAATGGCGGATACACTCTCCACAAGCGACACGAGGCAGACCAAGCCAGACGGCTGCGCCACGATTGATCGCATGCTGCTACACCTCCACGAGATCTTCACTCGATTTTGGGAGCAGTTGGAACTACGCACAACACAGGGGGCTGGGGGACAGAGGAGCGGACGGAGGCAAGCGGGAGAAGGGGTGCATGGGGCCCCGCCAGGTACAGCTGCACACCCAGCATCCAGCCTGCACACACATGGTCCGCCTGGGCAGAAAGCCAACAGGGAAATCATCCTGAAGCAACAAACGACGCACCGAAAGGCACCGCAGCAGCTGATAAAACACTCCCTTCTCAAGCGGATTGCAACCCTGCAGCAGCAGCCCATGGACCCAGCGCGGAGGAAGGCCCCAAAATGGCGGCGAGTAAAGCGGCACACTCCACATCAACAGCGGGCGCCACACCAGCGGGCATTTTCGACCCTTAGACCAGTCGTCGCGCCAGAGGTAGGGGTGGAGGCATCGACCCCGGTGAGTGGCTTTCCCCTACAACCCACTCTGAAACCTGGAAGCGCAGGACATCTTTCCCAAAGACTGGACTATGCTCTGCCCCTCGAGGGCATAGGCTAAGCTGAGCTGAAACTCACTGGGACTAATGTCTAAGGTCCAAATATTGTTTTTCTTTTGAGCCCTGATTGTTTCCTATTATTTTTATTTTCCTTTTCAAATAACTATCCCAGCAGAACTGACAGCCGACACACTATTTTTCGGCTCTTAGGCTTGATAACCTACACACCACAGTTCATGCTGGCTAATTTACCTGCATAGCATATGACTGCTTTTAACATGTTGTGCCTGCCTAGCATATAACTGTTTTTTCCATGTAACTGTTCTCACCAGGATATGTCTGCCTAGCATATAACTGTTTATATCACGATGTATCTGCCTAGCATATAACTGTGTACATCAGGATACGTCTGCCTAGCATATAACTGTTAATATCAGAATGTGTCTGCCGAGCATACAACGGTCTATATCAGGTTGTGTCTGCCTAGCATACAACGGTCTATATCAGGTTGTGTCTGCCTAGCATACAACGGTCTATATCAGGTTGTGTCTGCCTAGCATATAACCGTTTACATCAGGATATGTCTGCCTAGCATATAACTGCTCTCAGCGTGATCTATCAATTTAGCATAACTATTTTAAGCTGGAAAAGCCGGCCTAACAAATAACTGCTTGCCACACGACGGGCTTACCTAGCATATAGATATCTCCTGTAACAATATACGACCAACAAACTATTAAGGTCTCAACTCATGTTAACTTGTTTTAAACAAAATTAATAGTTTTACTGTTACCCTTCCTTACTACGCTTGACTAGGCATACTCTTGTGTATTTAACGTACAAAAAAAACCTCACTCCGCTTCTTGTTCCACTTAAACCGCCAGGAACGCTACACAAAAAGCCTGCTTAACTGTTATGGCGTTAGTTCATTTGCTATGTTTCTTGTATGCAGAATGGATATAAGCAATGCTTTAACTTTGACAAACCTTAGCTTGACATACAGTAACGTGCTCCTCTAATAGCCTACCCAGCTAAGGATCTATTACTATACTGCGTGCAGTTCATACTGAACAGCGGTGGCTGCCGCTAAGCTACTCTACTACCTACATACTGTATAATTACACGATGTTTCCCCTTGTTCCACATTACACCTTTTAAAAATTGTGCAAGTTTTATCTGTCAACCACTTCATATGTCAACTATGTACTAAACTGCTTGTGTCAACAGCTGTCGTGTCATGACATAATTGTTTGTTCACCTTTGCGCAACAAAAATAAAGAATAAAAAAAAAAAAAACAACAACTTTATCCTTTGATTAACCCCTTAACACCGTTCGAGCGTTCTATGCTGGTCTCAGGCCGTTGCAGCAGCATTAAACACAGCAATGTTTTAGAGCCACAGAGCCCAGCCGACACCTCCGCCGTGATCCGCTTCAAATGGAATGCCTGACAGCCCAGACAGTTCCCCTCTGCCGAATCAGGCACCCGCTCGCCATGTGATCACTGTCACAGATCGGTCACATGGCTGCAATAGGCATCCATGGAGATGCTTGCAGGGCGACTGTCAGGCAGTCCCCCTAGTGCTGAAAAGTTAAAACAAAAATGTTAGTAAAGCCCAAAATGTAAAAGTAAATGTATATATATATGTATATACAAAATATTTATATACATGTATGTATATATATTTAAATTCTACATGCATATTTATGTAATCTTTTTACATAATTATCTGATTTTACTAATTACAATTTGAAGGACCTACCTGACAACCCATGCAGAAAGTCCAGAGAATTTTATTTGCGAGCCCTATATTATTACACTGTAATATTCCAAAACACTATAAAACCTGTACATGGGGGTACTGTTATACTCGAGAGACTTCACTGAACACTAACATTAGTGTTTAAAAACATAAACCAGGTACGCAGCCGGTGCGTGATGTCATGAGGCGCGTTCGTGCTGCACGAGTAGGTGTTGGCGGCATGCTGTTTGGCATCGGAGGCCCCAGAAACTGAGAAGCTAAACTGAGTACCAAACTCTCCTTTTGTTCCCCTCATCCCATTCCCCAAAGAAGATACGGTGAACTAGCGCAAAAAAAGTAAGTCTCTTTCTCACCACTGTTTGTGCGCTTTCACCTTTTTTTTCTGTTCACTATATCTTTCATTTGGTGTAATAAGTGATTGTATGCCGAGGTGTTTTTAAGCTGCACCAGTTGTAGTATTTGTAGTATTAAGCTGCACCAGTATTGTAGTATTTTGTGTGTAGCGCCCTTTTCCATTCTATTGTGTCATTCTCCCCTTACCTGATCCCATAATATTGTGGAGCCCAGAGGGAACGATCAGCGGGAGGCGGAAAGCTCCGACAAATAGAGCACTGAAGTGGCTCAGGGTCTCGCCAGACATAGGATCAGACGCGAGGCTCGGAGAGAGTGCGTGCAGCCCTGGGAGAGCCAGAGGTGGAATAGACGGACTGTGAATCCATACGACAGCGCAAGTCACCTCACGAGAATCATATTGGCAAAATTATAGAAAGAACTGTGAGTAGCTCGTTTGGAGCTTTAGCAAAACATATTTAAAGTAGAAAAATCAAGTAAAAATAGTACTCTAATAATTTGAAAAAAGGAAGGAAAAAATTAAAAGGAAAAAAAGGTGAGGAAGAAAAAAAGAAAGAAAAAGGGGCAGAGGGCGGGGCCGGGCCGCCGAGCGGAGCGGCAGCCATCTTCATCAGCTCCGATCTTTGCTCTCTAAAGATGGTGATTTACTGCCAAAAGTGCCCAGCAGACCACTAATTATAACTACATATGCCTGTGGGAACCCACCAGAGACCACAGAAATGTCTGTAGAAATACCAAGCCTGCCGAAGTCAAAGGCCTACCTCCAGGCTCCACTCCGACGCCTCGATGGACAGCAATGGCGGAACATGCCAGCCTGCTCCTAAATGTGCCTGTGGCTGCTCCCTATAGCCCTGTGGGACATGATGCTGAAGGCGGGTGGCGGCCCGGTCCCGCTCCCCCCCACCTAAATGGGGAACTGTCCCGCAGCTTAAGATGCACCCAGGAATGGCGATCCCCCATCCTCCCACCAGACCTATGGGGCGCGAACAACCAACACGATGTGCCCGGGAATGCCGGTACAAGAAGACACACTCACGTGCCGTAGGAGACTGCAACATGTCGCACATAAGCCCTGGGGACTGTGGACCTGTGGAAAGAGCCACGCGGAACTTCCAGCCATCGGAGGCATGTTGTCCTCAATCTCTGGGTTTGTGGGGGGCCTGGAGAGACTTGTCCCCAGCACCGCGAGCCCTGTGGAACCGGATAGTGTGGAGCAGCGGTGTACCGGTGGCCGCGAGCGAAACATGACGGAATCAAGTGTGTGGCCGGAGCTGGGAGAGACATCTCAGGGGACGATGCCTCACAGAGTCCCTGAAGGTGTAGGGGAGGTGCAGGAGATGAGCGGCCTGTGGACCCTGGGGGGGGGGCCCGGGGACTGTTTCACTCTCCGAGTGCCCACTGTGCCACAGATCACTCTGCTCGAGGGATCGAACGGAGGGGGGATCAGGAAAGAGGCCAAAGACCCTCTGGGAGCCAAAGCTACCATGTTGCAGGAAGCCTACCAAGGCTTACCTTTACCAGACTATGGACTGCCATAACTAAACGAGAGAGACAGGGGGGGGGGGGGGAGCCTGTGTACTGTGTACTGTCTGCATTCCCCTTGTGTTCTCCTTAAATTTACTTAAAGTGTTTCTTTTTTTTTTTATTTTTTTTTAATTCTGTATTTTATTTGTGCATGAAGATATACATATAGCACACCGTGCCACAACAGCTAGAGTATGCATAATGAAATACAGGTGTACATCAGATAGGCAGTGGAAAAACTTTGCAAATTTTTTAAATTTTTAAACGCGTAACAATGAATTATGTCTAGGCTGAATTTTGATAAAATTACAAAACTGGATTAGCTTAAGGCAGGTTATAAAGGTGATAGATAACAGTGCATGTTGGTTGTTCAAGCTTACGTTACTATGTAGTGATTAGCTGTGTCTGGCTAAACATGCTGTTCAGCTTAATTCTGGTAGTTACAACCTGTCTATGCTATACATTTCAACGACAGTGTTAATAGATTTAGACAAAAAATAAACATGAAATAAAATTTAGCATTGATAGATCACGTTATGAGCTTGGTTTGCTTCAGGTACACCTTCCCCTACGGCTGTCCCAGCTTCTTCGGTGGCAGGAGTTTAGAGTAGTGTCAGGATCTACAAGGTTGGGCTGCTTGAGGAAGCAAGGGATTAGTTCTGTGTGGTACATGTGCGGTACAATTAGCATGGCGTATAATAAGTCCTAGATCAAGGGGGGCGATAGTCTGTTACTACTGGAGGCTGTGTGTCCCAGTCTTCCTGATGTCCCACAGAGTTCTCCTTAGCCTATGCCTTTAAGGGTTGGACTCGGGTTTGGTAATCCGTTCAGGGACTCACCCGTTCCGACCACCAGGCCTGTGTGCTTCATGTGCTTTGCTGCCCGTTTGCTGAGATGTGGACAGATCATCTTTTTCCCCGGTATATTTGCAGGCGTGGTGTGGACCCCTCTCGGGTGTGAGTGCAGGCTCTTCCCAGCTCTCATGGTTAGCAGCTCTGTTTTCATTTGCTTGAGGGCGGCTTGCTGTACTTTGTGCCGTGCTGTCGGGCGCCGCCTCGTGTGTGTCCCTGCCTGCAGGAGAGAGCGTCTTCTTCTCCGCCATATTTTTTTGGCGCGCTTGGCCTGACTAGGTGTGCGCTTTGGACGGGAGCGGTATGGCGGTGCCTTAGGTGGGTCTGAAGCTTTAGCCTTACTTGTGCTCAGCCGGTCTGCTAGTTTGTCCCAAAACGCTGTAAATGTGGCGTCCAGCCGGGCTAGGATGTCAGTCTCCTTTGTTGGGCCTGTTGGCTCGAGTGTAGTCTCCGCCATTTTGTTTACAGGTCGGTCCCGTTGGGGTTGCTGCCACAGCTTCTGGGGTGGTCCTCCTGGGACCGGGATGACCCCCACCGGTCCATAGGGGGGGGGTTAGGGCCCGTAATCATGCTTATCTCTGTTGGAGGCATCAGGGAAGCGGCCGTCTCCCCTGTGCCGGCCATGCAGGCAGGCCTTGAGGGGTACTTCGAGGGTTTCTGCTTGGTATGCCACATATTTGGTATCGGTAGGTAGCCCCCGGTCTCGCCTTTCTGCTGGATACTCGTTTGAGGAATTTACAGTAAGTTTTAGGCGTTTAACCCGAGGTTTCTGTCCCGAGGTGCAGGAGCAGCTCTTTTCTGCGACCTCTCGGCTCTGCGGTTAGGCCCCGCCCCCCCTACTTAAAGTGTTTCTTATGTTTCTTATCTCCCTTTATTATTTTCATTCAGGGTGTTCTGATATGCCCGGCCTTGTGCATAGCACAAGGCCCCTTGAGGCACAGGGAAAATATTCCACTGGCGCTTAACAGGGGACCTCACGTAGGCCCTTTTTCCTAACCCATGTTTCCCCTTCCTAGAAGACTGAAACAATTTTTTTTTTGTGTGTGTGTTTTTTTGTTGCTGTTTTCATATATACACATTCATGTATATAATCTGCCGCAACTCACACTACGCCTAACCTAGTTCTATGCCAAATAAGCTCCGCTATATATCACACCAGTGTGCAAGTAGTGGCGTACCCAACAGTTTAACTAGCACTGGCAACCTGTATATGCTCCCAGGGACCGATCTCTGCTATGATTTCCATTTTACTTATCTTCTCATTTTTAGCAGACACAGGATTTAAGTCAATACGCCTAACTACAAAGTTTTATCAACCTGTGCTACTACCCACCTTCCAACTTAAACTACCAAGGCTTTAGCTCGTACCATTACAGTGTGAAGGAATACATAGCCACACTATCACTTTACTAGTTTAGGCACGCATGGCTAACATCACTTACCTACAGCCTTATTATCATCAGGGCATTTATATAGTTAGGCTACGGCTCAGGAAGATTGCTTATACTACCCACTTTTTTTTTTTTCCCCCAATACATGCAGAAACTAGACAGACACAGTAGCGCTTACTTACATCGCTTTCTCACCGTAGTCACCACCTTGGACACGCATACATGCATCTCCTATGTGAATACCATGTAGACTGTTATCTATACCTTACATTTAACCAATTTTGACATACCAACTATAAGTAATTATTACTGTCCATTTCTTGTTGTCTATGTGTATACATTAATAATAGGATTTTAGGAACTATGACATTATAATTGAACATTTATTGTAAGCATAAATTTTGTTTTACTTTAGGCACCAACTTATGCCATGCTACACGTTGTCTGCTACTCAAATCTAGTCCATATGTTAAAAAATGTTTATAGCTTGTACCAAACGATAACAAAAAAGAAAAAATGTGCAGTTCTTTAGTGCCACCTTGCGAATCTTAATGGATAAAATATGCGTGCTGTTGTGGCACATTACGAATGCTTGTTATTTTCATGCACAGAAAAATAATGTAAAAAAAAAAAAAAAGGGGCAGAGAACTCAGGAAGGAAGAAAAGAAAAGGGGAAAGGAAGGAAAGAGAAAGAAAAGGGCAAGAAGAAAGATAGAAAAAGGAAACAAGCTCCCTTGCTCAAAGAGTATTAAGAGGAAAGCGCAGGAACTCTATACTGCCAATTAAACCCCCGGTAAAACGGATTAAAAAGAAAAAAGAGAGGGGCGTGTTTTGACAGCCGACCTAAATGGCCGCCTAATCTAAGTGCTCCTGATCAATCCACTTGAAATCGAGCATTTACCAAAAGCATCGAATCTCACTAACAATTTTTAAAGACGCAGAAAATGCCTAGCACAGGAACAGATGCAAAGACACAGCGTAAAAAGAGAGGAGAATGGAAGGAGCCCAGTGTCTCCGTAGCAGACATGTTTGCCGATTCGCGCCCCTCAAGGCCGACACAAGATGGCTGCCGAGCTAGCCCATGAGGCTCTCTCTCACCAGATTCGACTGCGAACAGTGAAACCCACGTGAGCTCCCCAGGCGAAACCACACATATTAGCTAAGCTTGCACCCGCAGCTCCAGAGTGGTTAAGGCTGAGTTTCATGCCATAGGGGTCCGCACCACCCAACTAGAGACCAGAGTTGAGCAAATAGCAATGACCATAGGTGTGCGCAGCCTATTGTATAAGGGTGTGCACCCTAAAGCACAAACACACGCCACGTGTGTGTGTGTGTGTATATATATATATATATATATATATGTAAGGCCTTGGCCTGTAGTTCTGGGAGGGGCTTGAATTTCCTTTAAAAGGACGGCCAATCCTCTCCCACCTTATCGTGGACAGTCTGGCGAATCACTTCCGGTCAGACCGCCATCTTGGTTTCTTACCTGCCTTCCATGGTGGTCCTGGACAGCGTTTGCCAGCTCTAATCGTGAGTCTGCAGACGGGTACATTGGTACACCGTCTGTATCATACAGTGGGGTCTGCCGACCACCAGGGTCCCTGGCACCGTTATATATGCTTTCCGGATATACTACAGAACCCCCACGGCCTCAATTTTCATGGGGGTCTGCGGTATTCTTTGTAAAAATGGGCTGCTTCGGCTCCCGCGCTTAACAGTGATTACAGACGGGTACACTGGTACACCGTCTGTATCACATAAGGAGGATCACACAACCACTGGGGTCTACAGTGTGGCTCGGTACCCTCCTCCCCCCCCCCCCCCCACGGTGTCACCTCCAGGGCAGGAGTGTACCCACATGCCAGGTCCTTACCCCTCCCACCCATCAACAGGGGCACGGAGGAGTGTCACATATCAACAGGGGCGGAGGGGATTCATTTGCCGGCTGCCGCCCATCTCCCTGTAACAGGGGCACCAAGGGGAGTGCCGTACCGGCTTCCCCGGGTCTTCTCCTCCTCCTTCCATGAAGAAGGTCA